>NW_012133221.1:0-40562 GCF_000313525.1 Fibroporia radiculosa | reverse complement strand
GCTTTGGGCGCGATCAATACAGGCAAGTTTGCACAAGAGATTTTGGACGAGGTGAGGTTGGAGCCGCATAGTTGGGGCAGTGCGGTAAGAAACTCACAGACTGCGTTTGTGCAGGGCTCCGCGGACGTCATCTTCGTGGGACGCCAGTTCCAGAAAAACCCTGGAACCGTATGGGCATTTGCTGAGGAGTTGGGGGTGGCAATTGCGGTGGCAAATCAGATAGAGTGGCCATTTGCAGGTGGCAAACGCAACGGTGGAGAGAGGACGGGCGTGTGGGTCCCCATTCGCAGCGCCTGAAACCTGCCGATAACCAACTTGGATTTGACGTGTAACTGCAGATAGAAGGAAAATGTATGTACATGTACGTGGACCAACTCGGAAGACTTGGAGATCTGGCAGGACTGGGACAAATTGGCCTCATGGAGTGCGATGATTGAAAAATGGGAAGTCCGTGGAATTTGTTGGCAGCTACTAGAGTAAGGAGGAATAAGTCAGGTTGGGATAACCGCCGAGCATCCAAAGACAAGTCGATCTTGGCGAATGCTAAGTTTAGACAAGTCTGGTCTCGTACCCAGACGTGTCGAAGACACACACGTCTGGGCACGAGACCAGACAAGTCAGGTTCTAGATTAACTCGAAGTGCGCCAGGCACTGGCGCTAGACTTCGCGCGATATGGAGACTGTTTCACGGCTGACACCGCTCGTGTTGGTTGGAAATGTATTTTGAATGGACCATTATGTTCATTAAATTAATGCTGCATATATATATTCGCGTGAAATGTCGGCTTACTGACTTCACAATTCGATCTTTGTGAAGTCAGTGCGACCCCTATGGAGTACCTCTGGCCTGTGGAGGTGGATCGCCCTGGTCAGAACGCTCGTCTTGGATGGTAGCTATAAGGGCGAGATAGCAGCCATTCGAGAAGAAGACTCTGAAGGCTGGTTTGTTTCAGTCAGAAACAATCATTTTTCGATTGCAGGAGAAAAGCTGGTGTTGCTCACGGACATCCATGAGGACGTTGACTTCTGAAGAAGGGACTGGGTATGGTCTGGCTGCCACAACGCTCAGGGCGTGTGGGTTGAATCTATGGATAAGATGAGCTTGGTACACATTGGGTTCAACTCATATGATTTCGAGATTGTTGTGAAGGAGAGGCCCGTCTCACGAAACCTAGAGCCAGAGTGAGGACGGGTCCACTATGCTGGACATTCGAATATTGATTAGTAGATTTATCATGACACGCAGTAATGGGTCCAGTATATGAGCACCTTTGTTAAGTTGATGTAACTCTCCTCTTAAACAGAAAGTCTTAAATCTGGCTGCTACCATGATTGCTTCCGTCAGGAGTGGCACCTGCAGGTGACAGAGGCTGAGAGATTCAAAATCAGATCGACAGACGCGATCGGTTGGAAACGCGTGACAAGATGTAACGCGTTCGTGACAGGGAAATCAACACGCGCGCAGTCTTCCGAGTCGAAGTTGGAGAGCAGGCGTGCACCGGACATCCCCCCTTCTTTTCCCCCTTCACGCCATCGTTATCTTACGATTTGGCGAACATACTGTATCCACGTTGTTCTAATCGTCTCGGTAATTCCGCCCTCATCTCACGGTTTCATTTCGGACCCTCTAGCACCGAGTATACCGAACACAAGACTACTTCTTCAGGTCCGTGCAAATAAATTTGCTTGAGCCAACTGATCTTATAGCGGCGTGATATCCTCGCTCAGAATAATCTCAGGCGAATGAGGGATGCCTCCTGTAAATCGCGACCTCAGGATCGATACCTCGGCAAATGCATTAACAGATCCTTCGTCAAGTCGGCAAGCTTCAGCTTCCACTGCTAGCTTGAGCCACGCATCAGCTCGGAGCTTCAGACCCAGGAGCACATCCTCCGCATCCGCGTCCTCGTCAATATCCAGTGTTGCTCGTTCCTATCCCTCTCGACCGTCAACTTCACACAGCACTCGGCGTGCACGGACACCGGCTGAATGTCCCTCAGACGACGATGGCCCCAGTGTGCAGGAGTATGTACTCGCGATGCATGACTTCGCGCCCCAAAGTCAGAATGTTACTTGCCTTGCGTTCACGGCTGGCCAGGTCATCCGCGTTATCAACCGGGACTCTAGCGGCTGGTGGGATGGCGAACTGGACGGGCGGCGGGGCTGGTTCCCCAGTAACTATGTAACATCAGATGTTGGTCTTTTAACCGAGGAAGAGCTGCCCAAAGTGACGGTGAGCGTCCTTTGGTACTCGATACAGCTGGTTGGCTTGACGTGTCCTACAGCATGCCCGTTCTGGACACACTCATTCAATTTCTGCAACGTCCGCAGCGTCATGGTCGACGCCTATGGCTGCGCCTTCGGCGAGAAACCAATCATTTTCAAGGACAGACCATCGCCCAATACCTTCCGACAGCGGCGGGCAAAATACCGACACGTATTGCCCTCCGCTCATGGTTCCTCTCCTTCACGGACTCTCCCTGCTCCAGAACGCGGCAAAAATGAATCGAACAGCACATTTTCAGCCATCGACAGCCTATATCATCTCGTGTGTGCGCGCCATCCTCTCTGATGTTGGATGCTTATCACGTGACGCGCCAATCCTGAAATTACATGGGATTCTTGCGCAGGAGCGCAAACGCATTTTGTCGGATCTTGCTTCGCTAGTATCACAGGCGAAGAGGGCTTCTGACGAAAATCTTAGCGAGGATTTAAAGGAGTTAGAGATCGAGACAATGGTGAAATTAGGTGGTCAGCTTTTTGCGCATGTCCGAGGCTTCTTGACGCTCTTGGTTCAATGCGGAGTACCGCTGCCGAAGCATGGTGGGCGCCCGCCCGGCTCTGCCTTTGGGATTCCTTCTAGTGAGCAGTGGACTAGTTCAGATGGAACCGCCGTTCAGTTCGACGAGCCCAGCGACCCAGGTGAGTTCGGCCAGTGCTGGGCTGCCACTAGCAAGACAACGAATGGGATAGAACATCGAATATCCGCGCGGAAGTTTGCTATCCATCCTACTGTTCATACTCCTCTGCGCGCAAGAAGTATGGGCGACCTGAGAACACCAAAGCAAATTGTTCTCGATGCGGACGTTCGTCAGATGCCATTAAAGCCACATCTGAAGACACTGGTGGGTCAAGGCGCCACTCACCATTCATTCACTCCACGAACGAAGCGCCTCATTGAAGGTGCTATTGCTCATCACAAAACAAACCACTCCTTCAGTAGCAGTCACTCGTCGTCGTCGTCGTTCTCATCCGGCGAATCCATTGGGACGCCTGCAACGCCGGTTTTTCCCTCTGGTCCCTCGACCACGTCCGAGGTTATGGAAGCATTGCGGTATACCCACGATCACTATTTGTCGACCATCGCTGCATTTATCGGCCATGCTCACTCGCATTCGCGCTCGTCGCATGCTTCGAGTACCGGACATATGTACGACCTGGTCCGAGAAGTCGTAGACATGGTATGCAAACTGTTGACCATAGTTGAAGCGGTCTTGAAGCACCCAGATATTCCGGCGCCGAAGGCGCAGACTTTGAAGTCTGCAAAGGAGGGTTTATATCACGTCACGAGCAAGTTGGCGGATTCAGTACGCGTCCTCACAATGTCATCGCCTTCTGACGTTACAGAGGAAGAAGAGAAAGCTACACTTTTGCGATGTGCCACCAATGCTTTGAAGGCCGGCTCAGATTGTGTCAGCGCCGTGAAGAAGTGTCTGCAGCGACCCATTGGCGAAAAGGCGCTTATCGTCCAACTTCCTCCGTTGGGAGAATTTAACATGCCGAATTCTCCTCGCAAGTTTTCATATCATACGAGCACGCACTCTCGGACTCCTAGCAAGACGTCGAGTTTCCATGGGCTGCGTCACCTTTATGCATCCATTGACGCCAATGCTGACGAGGAGGATCTCACTATCCAGGCGCAGACTGTGTCCTCCGTTGATGTGACCGTTCGAGTGGACCGATCTTCGTCCGACTCGATGCAGAAAGTCGACATGCCTAATCCTTGGCAATTGCCCAAAGTACACGTGGAGACTGAAGCTGTCGACGGCGCTGATGATACAGCGGCCACACATCACTCGCTGCCCCCTTTGAGAATTCCCACTGAACCGGTTGCTCCTGATTTGCCTTCGCCAGCTTCTATCGCTCAGACAGACGATGACAGAACGACATGGGAGGGAAGTCAGCGGCGGCCGCATTCCCCGATGTCGTTCGAGGAAAAGCTGCTACATGGTAATCTCCCGGCGGTGCCTGGGTCCTCGCTCTCTGAGTCAGCCAGGACTACTCCCGTCGCTTGGACGCTGTCGCACGACCATGCTCCCGATGATGTTGCTTACAACAGCGATGGTCAGCTGGTTGGTGCGACCTTGGCAGCCCTGGTTGAGCGAATGACACCCCATGATGCCGTTGTAGAGCAAGCGTTTGCAGCCGTCTTCTTCTTGACATTCCGCCTTTTCACCACGCCCATGAATCTTGTCGAGGCCATCATTGCTCGATATAACTTGTCCCCTCCCCTCAGCTTGTCCGTCGAGGATCAATATGTCTGGCAACAACGCAAGGGGCTACCTGTCCGGTTGCGTGTGTCCAACTTCGTCAAGGCATGGCTCGAGTCTCACTGGCGTCCAGCAACCGACAACATAGTACTGCAGACCCTACTGGATTTCACGCGCGACGCTCTTGCTACCATGTTTCCGGTCCCGTCACAACGGATCCTGGAGTTGATCGGTTCCTGGCAAACGATGAACGAAGCTAGCGGAAACCTCAAGATGGAGCGCGGACGGGATATTAGCGTGTCTCTCAATCCTCCTGTGATGCATCCTTCGGAAGTGCCCAGGCCCGTAATGACGAAGGCATTGCTGAATGCTCTGAGAAGCAAGAACTTTGGCGCAATTTCTGTGACAGACTTTGACTGTTTGGAATTGGCCAGACAGCTGACGACCATGGAATGCATATTGTACTGCGCAATCAGGCCTGAAGAAGTGCTAGAAACCGGACAAGACGGCGTCGCATCGCCAGTGAACATCAAGGCTGTCACATCTTTGAGCACTGCTATTACTGGTTATGTCGCGGAAAGCATTTTGAACGAACTTGATACCAAAAAGCGAACCGCGTTGGTCAAGTTTTTCATCAAGGTTGCAGACGTAAGCTAATCAGTTCCCTCCCACATATATCGCTCGGCTGATCTCGATTTTCAGCGATGTGTCTCCCTCAACAATTTTAGCACCCCTCGCTCGATTCTGGCTGCTCTTGACTCGTCGACCATCTCGCGACTTCAGCAAACCTGGACTGTAAGTCGTCTTTTCCTGTTTCTGAACATCTTATAATCAAGTATGCTTTGTAGGGTTTGCCTCAAAAGAACAAGCTACAACTGGAGGCTTTGAGAAAGCTTGCTGATCACGCCCGCAACTACCACGAGTACCGCACTCGATTACGCAATACTTCGCCCCCTGCAGTGCCTTTCTTAGGTGCGTCATGGATGGTCCCAGTTATTTAGGATCCGCGTTGGCTGACGCGGCTGCAGGTCTCTACCTCACCGATGTCACATTCTGCCGCGAAGGCAACCCTTCCCACAGAGCATCACCCAAGTCGCCTGACAAGAGACTATTGAATTTCAATAAGTACCACAAATTAACTCGAATTGTGCAAGGTTAGTATCAGAAAATCGTCAATTTCAACTTACGTCGTCTTATAATGCAACATAGATATGCAGCGCTTCCAGGTCCCGTATAATCTCAAACAGATACCCGAAGTCCAGGAGTACCTGAAGGACGCATTCGAGAAATCTAAACATCGAGGCGATCTGCATGACCTATATCGCCGTAGTCTATTAGTAGAACCAAAGCAGCCCGCGGATACGCCTCCCGCCAGCGATGTGCGGCAACTATTCAACTGGACGAACCGTTCGCAATCACACCATACCACTCCAACTTCTGCATCATGATTGCTTGTTTTCATACGTCCATCTTGCTCATTTCTTTTCTTCATTTCGGACATGGTTTTGTACGCGCATCTGATATCTCCCTCGTGATCTCACTGTCTGTTTCCCATATCTGCACAGCACTAGCATTTTTCATCCTTATAACTGTCATTCATTTGCTGTCTATCAGTTTGTATTCGCTGTGTCTGCGTATCCGGAGGTCCGTGATGTAGTGTCTATATCTTTACTTATCTTATTAAGTTTACAAGCTTGAATCATCCAGTGATATGCATTCACAACTTACGTTAGATTGTAAGTCAGTGTGCATCAAACGCCGTCGAGTACAAATATATGCTGCCGCGGCTGACGGGTATGTCAAACGTCGACAGTACCAGGAGGCCCGAATTGAAATCTAACTGTCCCTTCATTACGTCCTAGTAACGACGCCTCGCTCTCGACTTGCGCAAGTGCAATGTTGTCTCTCTCCCTCGGAGGATGTTCCGACTCTCGCATTATAATCTTTAATCGGATGAGTTGATCTGCCTTGTATGGTATGAGAAGAGGTGCAATATGGGACTGTACGAGTTGGCTTCGACCAAGATGAGGGGATGGAGAGGATGGGGTTGTGGGTGACGTGTTCGCCTGAGGATTTTGGGACGTTGATATGAGTAGATCGATAACCGAATGAGCAATTTCTGCAATGCAATCAGGGTTGAGCGATAGTGGAGTAAACACAGATTGTATCGCGATCACCTTCCAAATCTTGGACTTGTGTTTGGAATTTCTCTTCCCATTTCCCGGACTTTCCAAGAATCGATGCAATCTCGGCACTGCTTTTATATCCCGGTCGCCCTGGAGAAGAATCCTGCTCGAGCGAAGACAGCAAAGCTGCAAGATACAGGCATCCAAGCGCAACCACATGCGGCGGAAACTCAAGATTAACTTGTGTTCGGAAGCTACACGATGTATAATGAGCGCGTGTGTATGCTTCAAAACTGATATAGGCAGACCTATCAATGGTCAGGCGCCATGCCAGCTTGGTCAGTTTCTTGGTAGCTAGAACATGTCAGGCTCAGACAAACGAGAAAGTGGAAAATGATGTGATTACCTCCCAGAGATCTCCCAGCCTTGATGACATATGGGAATGGCAAGCGCGAAGTGAAATTAAAGCACACGGTTTCGAGTAGCAACCTTTCCACCGCAAGTAGTCGTGAGCGATCGTGCTCAACTGTCTGAAGAGAATTACGTGTCAATGTTTCAGTGAACAAGGTAAAACAAGGTAAAACAAGAGGGGAAACATACGGCTGGATCCATGTCTACTTCTCCCGCTATCGACTTTGATTTAGCGGCAAGCTCTGGAAAGTGTACCGCATACGAGACCATCAATATTTCACGTGGTTTCTTAAGAGTATCATGCATCTTCGAGGAGACGTAAAGCGATGCAAGACTGACATCCTGGTGTAAATTGAGATCCAAGCACATGACAAATATAGGATGTACGTACTGGATAGCTGAAGTCTTTTCGCGCAAAGAAGAGGTGAAAGCGGTGGTATAGGTTCTGTGCAGTGGCAATCGTCTTTCTGGGACTGCATATCTCTTGAGCATGCCAGTGTCAATATGCTACTGCGAGACTCACAAGCCGATCTTCGCGCCGACCGCCTCTATGAACCCACATGCTTGTTGCCTAATCTTCTCTTCTTGTGCTACAGATAATTTGCTTCGTTGCCTATCAGATAGATGTTCCACTTCAGTTGGTGTAAAATAAGGCAAGTGGTATTTGATGTGCGAAGCCAGCTGAGAGGACGAACCCTGGTGGGCGTATGCGGAGTCCATGTCGCGGGAAGTTAAAGCAGCTCTCAGCCACCGCGACCTCTTCAATGGATTTCAGCCAGGTACCGGTCTTTTCTGCTCTCGTCGCAGCAAGACTCTGTCTTGCGCTGTCTCCTTTACCGGTAGACGTAAGAAACAGTCATCTATTGTCGTCGCCACTGACAGCCTACTCTCGATGTACGAATTGCTTTCCATCTGCAGCAGGTTTACAAGTTAGCTAACTCGCCCGCAGTGCAAGAAGGCGTATATTTGCTTCAGCATGGTCTTGATCCTTACTATGAGGGTGCTGTTCGTCATGTATGTTGTCCGCGTATATGTTCTTGAAGGGCTATGACAAAAGATAACTAGTCTCCCCTATTACTATCGCTGTTCTCTACAGTCCTTCCTCTCACGACACTTACCGCTCCATTACTCTGGACGGCGTGTGACGCAGTATCCGCATGGGCATTAGTCAACATATGGAGAGCCCGATTGAACGTATCCCACAGTTCAAGGGATGCCCTGGTGGCCGCCTCGTGCGTATCAGCACGCCGCCCGCCAGAATTAAGCTGACTGTTGATACAAGGTACCTGCTAAATCCATATATTGTGATGCCATCGCTAGCGCTGTCTACCTCAAGTTATGAAAATGCTCTGTGCCTTCTTGCGCTTCTGTTTGCTTGCCGAGGTATGTTGACAATATTTTCCGTGTATCGTTTATACAAGTTGAAGACACCTTCCAGGCCAGCGATCAATGTCATTGCTCACATTCGCATTCCTTGTTCAACTGTCCCTCTCTACTGTTCACCTGGTTATTCCTTTGATGCTCTTGATTGTAACGGGACCAGTGTCGCGTTTGGCATCACCGCAACCTCTCGATACAGACAAGATCAAGCTCTTGCCGCCGCTAGCTGCAGAATTCATACTGTACTCATTGTTTCTGACTCTGGCGGCAACCATAAGTTCAGGTAGTTGTGCATGGATTGAACAGTCATGGATGGCCCCGTAAGTCAGATCTTTTACGAACGAAGGCCATGCTGAATGTGAATGCATAGGTTCCTGTTACCTGATTTAACTCCAAATACAGGTCTCTGGTGGTATTACTTCACCGAAATGTTTGATCACTTTAGACCATTCTTTTTGATGGTATTTTCGGTTCGTCACAAGGGATGAGTGTATGATCCATCATTCCATATTCACATTCCCGCTAGGTACACTTATTCATCTACGTTATCCCAATTTGCCTCAAGTTTCAGTAAGTTTGACGCTCCCATTTGGCTCGAAAGTCGCCAACTTACAATCATGCACCATAGGCATGATATACTCTATGGATGGTATCTCCTTCTCGGAGTATTCGCCACCTTCAAATCCTATCCTACGCTTTCAGATCCAGGCTTATTCATAAGCATGATATCGGTGTTTCCCGAAGTATTCCCCTGTGTGTTTGTTGTCTTTTATACTTGTTATGATTCCTGACTTTTTCTTTTGCTTGATCACAGACTTGTCCTATTCAGTCATCACAGGTCTCCTGCATCTTCATGCATCTCTCCTGTTACCACTTTTTCATTCTCTCTGGTTGACACAAGGCACAGGCAATGCAAATTTCTTCTATGCGTCGACACTAGTCTTCGGCATGGCGAATGGAGGGGTTCTTTTGGACTCTATACGAGCAGGGTTGCGTATAGCCATGGGTGAATTAAAATACGACCATGATGTAGTCCAAGAATAGACGTAGAGGTGAAAATTTACTTTTTTTTGCTTCCTGTTACATACGTCGATTTCCCTGTGTACTCTTGGGAGCCTTTGTCGAACATCAACAATCTTGTAGTGGAATGGCACTAATCATATTCAGACACTGTTAATTGAGTAACAATCACGTTCCTGCTATCCAAGCTGAACAGATTCATGTCGGAAGTATAGTTGGCTACCTTTGCTTCTTTATGTCCTTTTGAGATCTTTGCATGTTTGATTTTTTTAACAAAAAAACTGGCCTCTTTGTGGGGTCAACACCTGTATATAGACAAGTCGTCACTGTTTGAACACTGACTCGACGTACCTGCCCAGTATAATGATGACGGATGAAAATTTAGAACCAGAACTCCTGCCAAACTGTCTGTTTCTAATTTTTATAATGCATGTACACAGCTATACTTTTCCTGTCCTCCCCTCCGCGCTCAGTGCGACAAAATATATCACGCGATAGTCATGGAGTTTGCACCATGGCATTGGCAACCCATGAAGACAGTCTCAGTGCTACTCAGTGGCGCTAATCGGAGATGAGAACATCACCATAAAGGTGCTTTTCAAGAGGGTCCAATTTTAAGCCCATTCAAAAGTGCTTTCCGGACCAATGAGCGAGTACACTACCTGAGGTACCTGAGCACGCCAGATGCATACTTACAGACGTAGCACAGCACTGCTTGCGCATTCGAGCGTATGCCGCAAGCCTGGAACTAGATAATGCACATAGTTCCTCAATGCAGAACGGGCGCAGAGCAGTGGCACATATGACAATCACAAAAATAGTACGAAGACTCACCTTGACAGTCGAGTCTCCACCACCTGCCCTCACTGCCTGTCGTCAGCTGCAAAATCCGGCGCCTTCCGTTAGGTGCGTAGCCGAGTGGGATATTATTAGACCTTTCCCGTATGTTGAGCGCATGCAATGCGCAATATACATAATTGCGATGCGCGGAGTCGATAATGCTCGACGAGGACGCCTGTAGCACGGCAAGGGGGAAATGGATTAGATCATTCCAAAATTTGCGGGCACCTATATGGAGAATCGGACGTGCTTGGCAGAGAATTTGAAGAGGATGTGATTTCTGACATTCAGATCAGCGAGTCGTGGAGTAAGCTGTAAGTACAGTGGACAACCGTCACAAAACTTGTGCCCGCGGTGAGAGGTCAGGGTCGTCCAGCCATTTGTAGGAAACACAGGGAGAAGACGCCTGGGTTGTGCGTAGAAAAGTCCCGCATGATTGACCACTGGAAGGCGCAAATTGCCAAAGAGGCGGCAAGCGGACGACAGGGTCGCGAAGATGGGGCCCCGGGGTCGCATCAAACCAGTACTGTAGCGACGAAGTTCAAGTCTGCGTCTTCAAGTTGGATCCATGGTCCAGACCGCGGACCGTGCCTGTGCCATTGAGCTCTCCCAGTTCTCTTTGCATCTTATTTCACCGCCCTCAGCGTCCTGTAGCTCCCCTCGCGTTATACAACCAAATACCACCCTAACAGCGCGGGCATTCAAAGCTTTTCAACCGGCTCTAACAAATCCAAAGACCGCTGCCATTGCTCGACTTCCGCATCAGACGCATCTCATACACTGCTCCTTACGAAACGGACCTCGCAAACTGTATGCAAAATCAGATGATGCATTGTGTCGATATGCAAATGACTGTAATACTACAGAAGGGGCTGATATCATTGTAAATTAAGTCAATCGTGGGTTGATACATTGATCCCCGGTGTCATTCATGAACAAGTTTGCTAACATAATGAACACCCCTACAGGGTTACATCCACCATGTGTATTGTCGTTAAAATGCAGGCCTCTGTTAAACCATGGTCAGGCATTGATGTGCTAACTCAAGCAACTTTCAACCCTTGAGTACGAAGGAAATTTCTACAGGAAACTTGCGACTGCGAATGCATACATGCCTAACGCGAGTATTCACCACGTGCACCAAGAAGCTTAATAATCTAACCAGACGGAAAGTATCACCGTTATTGGCTATGGGTATATTTGGTGACATAGAAGCCAGCACCACTCCGATCCCTTTTCTTCAAGCCCTCTTCTCGATGGTTCGATGACAAACTTGGATATGTATCTTCCTGGGTGTGCGCGCCAAAATCGAGCACGAATGGTCGTGACTGAGTTGCCCCAAATAAGCGAGCGCTCTCAAGGACGATGGAGTATACCGGTGAGGAGTCGTTTCCCGGAGCGTGGACACTCCAGCCTTGAGCGGGAGAGCGAACATCCCATAACGCCACGACACTGTGACGAGCCGTTCCCGCCGCGATGAAGCTCGAAGATCCACCACCGCAGGCAACACAATAATTCGGCTCAAAAGTCCAGGGGTCGTAAACGGAAAGCACCGGGCGCAGAGGAGAGGGTCCATCACGGTGATCAATCGCACAAAGGCGAGCGGAAGATCGCATATCGTGGACATGGACAAGGCCATCGTACCAGCCAGACACGACTATCTGGTCTGATGATCCCCATGGTGAGGATAGCGGCGCGCCTGAAATGCCATAGACTGCAGATGGTTTGCGGAATCCGTCGGTAGAACCCGAGGATAGTACAGCGGTCGGACTGCTGGACAGTTCCGACGCATAGATGCTGTGTACGACTAATGGATCGACAGAGGACGTACCGAGAACGGCATATGGTGTAGAACCTCTCGTGGACAAGTAGGAAGACCAGCTCCGAGCTCCAAGACCCATGAGCTGCGGCAAGAAGGATGAAGAAGCGAGGTTCATGAAAGCGACGGTGCCGCCAGATGAGAGTGACAACACGTAATTGCCTGACGAAGAGATGCTTTCCACCACGTCGTCCCCGTGATAACAATGTTTCTCCCTTAGCGATGGCTCTATGAACGTGCTCCCCGAGCTTGACGAAACATGGGGAAGTATGACGCGCTCTACGCCACCGTCAGCGTAGCCGACATAGAACGCACGATCCATGCCTCCATCCGGCACAGACGCAATGCTTGTGATATCTCTACGAGCTTGCAGCTGAGAGCTTGTGGTATACGAGCCCTCGAGGCGAATCCCTGGCGACACGCCGGCTTTCGCTGTTGTGAAGACATATGAGTATATGGTGACGCCTGCGCCTACGACGAGTCTTGAGGTATTGATCGCCAAGACGGGCTGTAGTTTGCCGGTCCACTTTCGAGATAAGGGACGAGCCACGAACGCGGATTTAATCCAATTGCGATCGGCAATTGTGCGATACCTGTCCGAGGGGCCATTTCAACGCAGAATGCCCACAAATTATGCATCGATACGTACCGTACGTGCGAGTATGCGTCCCAGGTTTTAAGCGACCTACGCGAACTAAACGACGGCCAGGGATTACATCGTAGGAAGACGCTCCAGCCAACTTCGTTGACCTACAAATAATCAGTAGGTCTTTGGCTAGAGAAGAAACCGTAAAGTGGACTCACCAAGCAATACAGGGACATGCACGTCCGTGCCAGAGATGCCAATTCTCGGACAGTGAGGTAATGCATCGCTAGAATGATCACATCTTCTGGTAGATCTGTGAAATGCAAGGGCGCAGAGGTGCTCCTTTGGGAAATTACTGAGAAGGACTGTGAAAGCTTCGAGTTGTACTGTCGGCCAAAGTTCATGGTCAGACAGATGAGGTGAAGGGAGAGGGATTTAAGAGGGATGCACTTATCTGTGGGGCTGGAGGGAGTTTATGAGCGAGTAGTGTTCATGTGCTTACATAATCGCATGAAGACATATTTGTCGTGCCATGCTCACGCGTTCTGGCGGAGATGCTTCGGTATGTGGCACTTGGCGGTGGCGGACTGTCCGTTGCTCTCTTCCCCACCCCATTCTCTACAATCGCTCTTCCACGACGGCTTGCGAACGGATCCAGCGTCCACGTGGGCCATGCAGCAGGATTTGACCCCCCTTCAGCGAACGAGAAGGGATGTTCGGATCCTACTTGTAGGCGACGGTGCGCCACGTTTCCCCACAAACTAGTGCAAAAGTTGACTCACGAACATCAGATGGCGTCGGGAAAAGCACAATTGTCACCTCACTTATCAAGGAATCCTATGTAGCACATGTATGTCCATGAGGCCATCTCCCAAATTTTTGATGTATTAACGCCAACGCCAGGTTCAGCACGTCGTCCCTGAAGTCACCATACCCCCCGAGGTGACACCTGAGAATGTCACGACGTACATAGTTGACTCTGGCAGTGAGTGCGACATGCCTCCTTCGTTTCCTCCCTGTCTGAAGCTGGCGGCTCAACTAGGTGGACCTCAGGATAGACCTCATCTCGAATCCGAGATACGCAAGGCCCATGTCATTTGTGTCGTATATTCCATTGACAATCCGAACTCTTTCGATCGGATACCCACCTACTGGTTACCGTATTTTCGGCAGCTTGGCGTCAATGTACCTCTAGCGTTTTTTCGCGTGCGAGAATAGCTCTGACAGCCGTCTAGGTTCCGGTGATTCTGGTCGGCAATAAAATCGACTTGCGAGGCGGAGAGGTGACTAATGATGCATTGGAAGAGGAGATTATCCCTATCATGAACGAGTTCAAGGTCCGTAACTTCGGGACATTAAGCCCCCGAGCCTGTTCAGCTTTGCCGTAAATTGACCAAAATGCTAGGAAGTCGAGACATGTGTAGAATGCTCCGCTAAACTCCCTCTGAATGTGTCTGAGGTCTTCTACTTTGCCCAAAAAGCAGTATTACACCCGACCGCCCCTTTATATGATTCGAGAGATCATGTGTGTCCCCAGGTCTGCATCTTCATGTCATCGCTTAACGCTGCGATGATCTGGAACAGGTCCTGAAAAAGGAATGTGTGGCTGCTCTCAGACGCATATTCAAACTTTGCGACGCCAACAAGGATGGCATCCTTGATGCTTCCGAATTGAACGAGTTTCAAGTGGGTGTGAATTGTGATTCTTTGCTCTATACGCAATTTCATGTAGGCACGTCAGCGTAAATGTTTCGACGCTCCTCTGCAAGCACAGGAGCTGGAAGGTATCAAGGATATGGTCCAACAGCATGCTGAGGGAGGGGTCCGCGATGGAGGCCTCACAGAGGCAGGCTTCCTCTATTTGCATACCATTTTTATCCAGCGCGGACGTTTGGAGACCACTTGGACTGTTCTGCGCAAATTTGGGTATGCTGAAGATCTACGTCTGACGGAAAGCTTCCTATACCCTAAGTCAGTATTCTCTATCATTCTTCCATATAAACCAATTTGCTAATACATAGGTTAGATTTGATGTCCCGTATGATTGTTCTGTCGAACTTAGTCCCAAAGGATATCAATTTTTCACAGATATCTTCGAGACCTTCGACAAGGTTGGTTTATTCTCTCATCGATCTTCTAAACCTAATTACAAGCCAGGACCAAGATGGTGCCCTCAAGACTGAAGAGTTGGAAGATTTATTTAGTACATCGCCAGGAAATCCATGGGCTAGTCAAAAGTTTCCAGACACCACGGTTGCGGATGACACAGGTGCAGTGACTTTGCAAGGATGGCTAGCACAGTGGAGGTGCGTGCAATTATATTGCTTCGCGTTCGGCAAGTAACATCATAATAGCATGACAACTCTCCTGGACTACAAGACCACGCTTGCAAATCTGGCATATCTGGGCTATCCTGATGATCCACGTACATCTGCGTTACACATCACCCGGCCGCGTAAGGTGGATCGTCGGAAAGGCAAGGTGACGCGTAATGTGTTCTTATGTTACGTATGTGGAGCGGCAGGATCGGGGAAAACCTCGCTGCTGCGTGCATTTGCCGATAAACCCTTCAGCGACACATATGAACCCACCAAAAAGATGAATTCCGTGGTCAATTCTGTTGACATAGACGGTTCGGAGAAGTATCTTGTTGTACGTCATTCATCGACGTTCAGTTTCATTTCATTGAAATCGTATACATCGATCAAGCTACAGGAGTTCGGCTCGAAGTACGAGGCAGAAACATTGCGAAATCCGAAAAAAACGGATTTGGCAGATGTGATACTCTATGTCTACGACTCGAGCGATACGAATTCCTTCTCGTATATCAGCAACTTGAGGGTATGTTGTATGCCTTGGGTTTTGTCAGTATCGTTCTGACGATACTGCAGCAACAATATAGCCTTGATCACATTCCGACACTATTTGTAGCCACAAAGTCTGATCTAGACCTTGCACAACAGGTCAATTATCCATCTGCCTATGATTTAATACACTGCTGATGACATGTTGGCGTACAGAGACATGAGGTGCAACCCGATGTGTACTGCCGACGATTAAGCCTTCAGGTGCCAGTCGCTGTCAGCGTGAAGACGGGGCAGATCGCAGACGTTTTCCATGCCATCTGCAGCACTGCAATGAATCCGTGAGTATTTTCTTTGCCTGACGATCCCCTCATGCCAATGTCTCATTGCCAAGCAGAAATTCAGCTATACCGGGAGGTTCAGATCGTGCGATGACAACGGCAGCTCGTTTTCGGCTGTATGTCAAGGTGTGTACAATGGTGGGAGGGCTTGCGACTGGACTTCTGCTTGTATATCGGACGTTTGCACGGCCAGGAAGTACATTCGGCGGTCTCGGAGCGCAGTGGGCTAGTTGGTTGTTGGGTAGTGCGAGGAAGGAACTTTAGTTACGTTACTTGATCTACTAATTGCTTGCATATCGATAGATTTCTTTGTATTGGGCGTACTTCATTTGGGAGATGTCAATCCTTGAGTGAAATGTACAACGCGCTGAAGGTGGTAAGGTCCGGATGATCATGAGTGAGAGGATACCGCGCGACACCGGCGTGGCGTCCGAGTCAGCGCGTGAAGCGTGAAGGGCAGTGGCCGCGAATGACATAACTTCATAAGGGTCACAATAGCATTCCACCAATACACATCCTGACTCTCAATCTTTCGGCCACCATCGATTGTATTATCTTGGACACATTGTGTCTCTGAGTGCTCCTCAACTTGATTTGGAAAACACAAGATATTTCCGACCTCTTAGCATCTACCTGACGAATCCACCTAGTCGCCATGGATGAAGACATGGATTTCGACTCAGGAATATCAGGCAACCTCCAAGGAACGTCCTACGAACAATATCAGCCACAGATTCACGGAGGAGCTGTGGAATATGGTCGCAAGATGCTGTACGCACACTCTACCCTTTGTTCTTTCTTTTCAATTCGAGCGTCGACCGTCTCACATTTTTGAACGCCCAGGGATCTTGTCTTTGTTCAGGACTGTACTGGGAGTCAAGGCAGCTATATCACTTCGGCTACGAGGAACATTGAAGAGATCTGCAACCACATCTACGAATCCGGGAAGCTACAGGCTCGCGAAGATCTACGTATTGGACTAGTCGCATATCGAGATCACCCGCCACAGGATCACACATATATCACCAAAAACTTCGGATTCTCGTCAGATATTTCGCAAGTTCATCGGGATTTGTCAAGTCTATATGCGTCGGGTGGAGGTGATGGGCCTGAGGCGGTCACTGCAGCTCTCGCTGAGGCGTTGAATATGGAATGGCGTCCCAACGCGAGCAAGATGGTCGTGCTAATAGCTGACGCCCCACCACACGGAATAGGAGAATACGGAGATGGTATACAAACTTCTTTTACCTTCTCCTAGTTGACTTACATGCAGTGTAGGGTTTGACGACGGTTCTCCCGATGGCCATGATCCATTGCAACTTGCCAGAATGATGGCCAGCCGCGGTATTACTCTAGTGAGCCTTTTGTCTAGTATCAGTAGATTGCACTCTGATTGTGCTCTAGTTCTTCGTCGCCTGTGAGCCAGCTCTCAGTGGCTACTCGGTGAGCTCAGTGACATACATTTCAAATATCCTCCTGACTTCGGCGCAGTATGCCACCGATTTCTTCCAAGCAATTACAAATATCACATCAGGGCTAATGCTCCCTCTCACTACCGCGGATTTGCTCACTCACGCAATCGTAGGCAGTGTGCTCGAGAACCTCGATATGGAACGACTCGTGCGCGAAGTGGGAGAAGCTGTTTCTCAACGAATTCTCGGAAATAATGAGAGTGTCGATGACGTTGCTCGGGAACTCCACGAGCGACTCCTCCTTCGTAATGAGAATACGAAGAGGGTTGTCATTGAGAGCATCTACCGCGAGTCCGAAGAAGCTAAACACAACGTCAACGTGTACACGCAAGCCTCGAACCTTGCCGAAGCTCGTCCATTGCTGAAAAGGGTGTGTCCTCTACACTGTATCTTGTCAACTCAATGCTGAACGGTTTGACAGGTTCAAGGAACACGGTTCACTGACAAATACCTTCACGCACGCATGACATCCACGCGTGGGTCCTATGCTTACTCTCCCTACCCCCCTCCTCGCCCTGGAAGTACTTCAACTAGTATCACGAAGTCGCCGACGTCGCCGAGCTTTTCGTCCACAACAGGTTCGCCGCCACGTAAGGTTGTAACGGACTTCGCAGCATTCGGCGCTCCGAAGAATGCAAGTGTGTTTGCTACAGCAGTTGCATCCACCCCGTTCTCTCTGGCAGGTGGTAAGGCCGCGTTTGGGGGAATGCGTGGTGGGACACGCACTACATTTGATGACGATGATGACGAGGAGGATGGTGATGGACGACAACGCATCGAGCTACGCGAGGACTCAATCACCCTTGACCAGGTATGAACAGTGTGCCTCGTCTACTGTCTATGATTCTGACCAGCCTTTGTAGGCGAGGCGCATTGCTATGCAGAGCGCATGGAGAAGTGCACGCGTGTAATGGATCCCAAGAGGTTCTTTTTACTACGCTTTCTGTCTTAGTGACGGATATGCGGTTCGAACGGTTTTCAGTTCTGGAAATTGCCGTTCTTTTGTGTCTGCTTTAGCTTCGGAACCAATTGTTCACGTTCGTAATGATGATCAATCACGATGTAACCGCCTTTGATGGAGCATAGTCTCTATATGTATGTATGCCACCAGCTCTTGCATTGATAAAACAGTAACTTCTCATGTACCGATACATAACTAAATCCGGAGGTACCATACGATACCATACGTGTCAATACGAATGCATGTGCCATAGGTACTACAAGACGATCGCAATCACAGGTTAGAATTCCTTCCGACGCTTTTTCTTAGTCTTCTCGGGTATAGATACTATCCTTTCTCTCTCCCGTTTTAGAGATGCTTTAGCAGTGACATCAACCATGGACGTCGATGATCGTACCGATGTATCATCCAAGTTCCGCCTCCCTTCGCCATCCCACGTCCGCGCAGTTGACCTGGAATCCTCACCATCAAAGTTGCATTTGGGTTTGCGTCGCTCCTCTTTTCTTGCTCGCTTTTCCTCTTTCCGTCTTTTCCTCTCTGCCTTCTCAATGCGCTTAGCTTCCCGACCTTGATCGAGCTGGGCAGAATACATTACGACGCCCTCGAAATCAGCTCTGTCACCAACACTAGCACCAGGGGCCTCCACTGTATCCTCCTCCTTCCTACGTTTCTTTGCTTCCTTTCGACCACTATCTTTCGCAGACTTTTCTCTCAATCGCTTCTTGTCTTTTCGGTCGCTAGGTGGATTAGAACGGTCCTCTGGCTCCCGCTTCCTCTTCTTTTCTTTCAGCACCCCCGATGTTGGGCCGTCAGTCTCTGTGAGAATTTCGAAACGTCCTCTAGCATGCGACGGGCTTGGTATGGTCGCCGGTGCGATGTTCTTATCATCGTTGAAGCCAAGCACGGGTCCGCGGAAGAAGCTGGAGTAGAGCATCCGCCTGGCAGCTTCTTGCTTCGCTACAGCCATGACGCTGAGCCGCGGTGTGGGGCTACTGGTAACCTGGACATCCGGTGTAGTAGTGCCAGATAGAGCGGGCGTGCCTGTCTTTGGTCTGCGATTTGAGATGATGCCTGTACTCGTGCGTTGCAGATCTACGCTGAGTTCGGGTGTAGCAGCGCCGTCCTAAATGACGTAAGTGAAAACGTATAGTAGCGACAATGTGGATATACGTACCGAATCATCTTCATCTTGGTTCAACTTCACTTGTATATTGATGGCTGCTGCTTGAAATACACTGCAGTAATCGAGCAAGGTGGTCAGAATCAAAAGTGAAGTAATACACAGGGACTCACTGGTCCCAGAAGGGAAATGCATCGTCACGGTCTTTGCCCACTCCAGAAAGGGTTTTCTTTTGAGCGATGGTCACCGGGCGAGCAATAGCACCTGTACGAAGCCCAGTGCCTTTCCCGCCCCAACCTTGCCTAACGAGGTATGCATGGCCATCCAGGGGCATAGTTACGTCTAGCCCGGGTGAGAGTGTGCGTGTAGAAGACGCACCCGAGCACATAAGGCTAAGTTGAGCAAGATTCACATCCTCTGCACGTGACCTTTGCATTAATTCCTCCGATCACAGACCGATCCAATCTGTGGCATCGATCTCCTTCTCCGAGTCGCTCTCATCATGCCGTCTGCAGTCAACAAGCCCGCCCTGTTCCCTTCGTTATCTCCAGAATATGTACTCGCGTTCCAATTTTCTTCTTGGTATCCCAAGTTCTCTGGCATCAGCATTAAATCTACCGTGATACGCCCTCTCAGTCAAGAATTTCAGGAATATCTTGACTCTGATGGCGTATTTCTTCCTGATGGTGCCGAAGACGTGTCAGTCATTCCAAGAAATCTATGCAACACACAAATAGTGAAAATATGCCATGCAGACCCGTCGTGAGCGAATTGTCGGACAACGAAGACAGTGACGAGGAGGAAAGCGAGCCGGATCGTCGACATTTTGCGTTTCCTGAGTTAGATGCCAAAATTAGGGAGGCAGTAGTGCAGTATGGTGCTGTGTTCCCAAAGCTCAATTTCTCGTCACCCCGGGTATGTTTTGTGTTATTCTATTGATTCACATTAACCAGAATACAGGATGCAGCATGGATGCTTCCTGCTTCCTCTCCTTTGAAATGCATGTCGCCCGCAGATGTATACTTATTTCTCAAATCATCAGATTTTATTCAGCACGATATAACATCCAGTCATGTCTTTGAAGGATGCGAGGGGCTCTCGCCTTTAGGAGAAAACACAAGCCCCTTTCCGCAATACGAATTGGAGCTAATCTTGCGCAAATGGTATCCTGTAGACCGCAGTAGAGAGATTAGGTGTTTTGTTCGGCAGGAACGTCTACTAGGCGCGAACGGTTTGATATCCTGTAAATCTAAATTTTAACCAATGACCCATGCAGGAGTTTCTCAACGAGATCCCAATTATTACGACTTCTGGATTGAGCCAGGAACTCAGGCGAAGGTGCTAGAGGCGGTTCAAACATTCTGGAAGGCAAAAATAAAAGGCAGGTGGGAGGATTCTAACGGTGATTGTAAGAAAACTTGTCTTCCAGCAATCACCAGGTCCGCATTAATTGACATAACTTGTTACCAGATGTATTCGATTTCCTGCTCACGCGTGATTTATCTCGTGGACATATTCTCGACTTCAACCCATACGCGCCACGGACCGACCCATTGCTTTTCACATATGAAGAGCTACACGAACTGTTGCTTCGGGGGGAATCAACAACAACCGAGCCGGAATTACGGGTGGTAGACTCACTTGACCATCCTGTCGCGACACGCAATGCACCCGCACATCAACACAACATGGTTCCATTGGAGGCATTGACAATGAGCAGTGGGAGAGATGTGCAAGAATTTGCGAACTTATTGCAAGAAGAGATACAAAATGCCATGTAATAATGAATGTTTCTTTCGGCAGAATCCAACACGCGTGTATTGCAGTTATGCTCGACAACGTGGTACCAGTAGCTATCGGTCGACTGATCTCCATCAACAGGCTGGGCTGCAACGCATCATGGCATGCGTAGGTTTTTGACTAGCTTTCAAATATCGATAGAGACCCAGATTCAACTCAGAGTATCTGCACACAATCCTTGCATCCGCGTAACAGCCAGTGTATATTCTACTATACAATACGAACCGATGTCGACTCTCGCTTTGACAGTGCATGGACGTCTTGCTCTAAAGTATAAATTTACTGTCAATAATGGTGGCCAATGCAAACGCAATGTAGGACACGTACGAATGCCCCATACATGTGACCGTAAATCGAGGAATTCTATATTCAGGGATTCACGACATCAGTACGCGCTGAGCCACCATATGGTGCGACCACATACCAACATGCAACCCATCATACAGTTTCTTCATTTCAGCTCGCACTCTTGAGACGTCTTCTTTCGAAGCTGATGTCTCGCTCAGCGCTTTGAGGTCTTTCTCAACTGCTTCTATCCGTCTAACGTGTGCAGAGACCTGCGATGCATGCATTCAGATGCCACCTCTGGCCAATAGACTTTGAGACTATCTACCTTAGCAGTGCTCATTTGTAATTCCTCCACACTAGCCTGCAGCGCCGCCGATGCCATCTTGTACTCCTCCAACAAGTGGTATGCAGCTAGTGAGGACGCTAAAGAAAAGCCAAACAAGAATCCCACAACGCTATTGAACAGAATCCATCATATAAACATGAAAGCAACGCGGAAGCACGAGTTGCAGACACACCCGCCGCGGAAGGCACCGACAGGCTTCTTGGGGGGTGGGAGGATCCCGACGTTGGGAGCCGTCGCGTCGCGGATGACATTGGTGGTGGATAGATGTCGACCAACGATGCGCGACGAGACCGGGCGTGAGGAGGAGAAACCGAGCCTCAGCAACGAGAGCATGATGGAACGAATGTAGTGCACCGAGTTTAGCGTCCGTACTACACGCACTTTGCTTGTCCCGGCTGTCCCGGCGACAGCAACAGACGCGTGATCCGCATGTGGCAATTCCTCCATTCACTGGTGACTGAACCACCGTTTTGAACCTCAAGTTCAAGTTCTCACATTCGTCCATCTCTAATCACATCACCTTATTTTGCGTTCAGTATCTCCGCGTTCTCCGAGTTTCACGGGTCTACTCCGACCTAAAATGCCTCCGAAACGTAAGAATGGTTCCGAGGCAGGATATGAGGAGCCCACTGCTCGCGAGAGGAAGAAACAGAAGACAGCTATTGCGCGTACTATAGCAGTACAGCCCGACACATCGGCAGCGAAGAACACAAGCAACGCAGTGGCAGGCTCGTCGAAATCTGTGAGATTTGATAGTAAGCTAATCTCCACCTTAAATACACGTTTGAGATCAGTTGGAACGGGCCATTGGCAGGTATGCAAGGATTGCCGGGGTCATTGGATGTTGAGAGATTTGCAGAAGTATGATTTCCAGGCTGTTTTATGGCTGACTATAGAGTTTGACACACGGGTCTTGTCAGGCTCGTGCATTCGAGATCAACGCTATGCACCAAGCAATGCAAAATGCACGGTAAAGAGGCAGCACGTTTATGGCATGGGTCTCCCTGAGAAATTCATGCTTTTTTGCTTTTGTAGGGCGAGTTCTACTCAGCGAGCCTGGCAACAACTTCCTCGTCATCTACGTCGCAGGGCCGCCAGCCATGACGTCCGCCGTGTGCCGCTCCGACTGCGAGACAAGGCCCGCGCAGAAGTGTGTGCTCAGGAGCATTTTAGCATCCATTCGCTAACCGCTTGACTACTTTTCCAGATGGACCCGATGCGCCGTAAGGCGTTAGGACGCTCAATGCCCAAGCAGGGAAGTGCGAAACGCGTTAAAAGGACTCTGCAATTGCTTCGACGACAACGTAAGTTTCCGTTACCGAATGCAGCCACCTTCACTCCATCTACTCTTACCCATCCTCAGGTGATAAGACGTGGCTCGAAACTCACATTTGGCACGCAAAGCGCATGAAGATGGAAAATATGTGGGGTTATCGATTAGTGAGTACCAATATTGTCTAGCTCTAGTTGGTTCTAATGGGGATTTACAGGCTATTGAGCCAACGGAGAAATCTTTCCGGCCGTCTCATAGGGCCTCCGTCCATGGCTCAATTCTGCATGACGCATCGTACTTCGCTCTCGTTGAGCTGAGGGGCCCTGAGGACATTATCCGCGCAATTCTTGATGCTTGTTGTGATTGTCAAGGTCCAAGCGCGGGGGCAAAAAGGTCCTTGTTTATCTCCAATGCCAATGGAAGAGCCTCTGACCAGTTTGCTAGGTTCCTCGCGGGGGCACGGGCCTATGAAACGCACATATACAGTTACGGGTCGTACCCATTTGGTCTCATCTCTCCTGTCAGCATCATCTGGCGCCCGGTATGCCGTCTGAATGAAGCTACGTCACAGCCGGAATTTCTCGAGTCTGCTCCAACTGATGCACCGAGCAAGCGCAAGAGGAAAGGCAAGGGTAAGGGTAAAGAGAAAGAGCGCAATGAGCCATTGTTGGCTCGGACTGTGTGGCTGCGTGTGCATCCATCCGTTATTGTCGAGGTACATCAAACTTTGCGGACGGCCGCTTCCTTTGCTTTGGAATCAGCCAAAGAGGCTGGCAGGGAGGAATTGGAAATCGAGATCACCGACCTGAGGGAACATGTCAACGCGTTTGAAATCACTGGTCCCAAAGCTAATCAAATTCTCAAAGGGGCCTTAAGGCCTGTGAAGGACAGTCAAAGGACGGAATTTAACGCGGTCTGCGCTCTTATTGGCAATGATTCTTCTCCGTATTCTGATCAGATTACAGTTTTGGAACTCATTGAGCCAAATTCAAACAACGGGCTCACTTCCACGGGACATGATAATAGGTTTTACAGTTCACGATCCACGTCTAAGGTGAACTGCGTGATTTTGCACCACAGCATTTCTCTCTTTGTATCTGTCTTTAAGCTCACCGACAACTACAGCTTTCCACCTAAGAATGCTAAGATTGAGTACGGGTCCGATGCCCCTTTATCATCGCCGCCCAATCTTTTCCCCTCTGCTGCACTCGCACAATGCGAAATCTGGGACGAATCTATTCGAGACGGTCTGCGAAAGCCTCGGTATAAGAAGAAAGACATTGATCAGCGAAGATCCAAAGTTTGTTGCTCATTAAGAGGCCGGATTGTCTCTAGCTGACATATTGGTTGATACAGAACTTGGTCCCCGGGACGGAGCTGCACGCGGTCCACAAAGACGATCGGATTCCTGTATTGCTCATTCAGCGTTCGATTGAAGGCTCATCCTCATCTCCAACATTCTCCGGCGAGCGCACAGGCAATTCTCCTTCTCTGCACGGATGGACGTTGATAATTCCCTCTGGTTGGGCTATGCCGTTTTTCTCGTCGCTCATCTACACCGGTACCCGCGTCGGCGGCCAACGCGAGCGTCAGACGCAGGTTTTCGAGGGTGGCGGTGCATACTTTCCTCGCGACTACCCGAGCACGGAGACGTATGCCGAATATGCTGACGGGAGAGAGGTGGTGGAACACAGTAGGTGGGAACGGAAACCTCCAGCGAAGCGGACAAACTTCGAGAAACTGGGGACGAGGAGTCCATGGAAGCCCGATTGGGAAGTTGTGTTAGGCTTGCAGGCACCGTCGAGGCCTCCGCCCAGTGATGAATTGATCAGCGCGCAAAGAGAAGATGTTCCAATGGAGACAGACAATGCCTCAGTTTCAACGACAAAGAAGGACCATATGTGGTTGCTGCGAGGCGCAAACGTTGCGGCCATCCTGCAGAATGTCTCTTCGATGTTCAATCCTGCCGCTGGTCTGTTAGATCATATGAGTCAGCTGCGAATGAAGCGTGGGCAGAACCCCCTGGATAGCCGCATACGCGCGGATGATCTGTGGAAGAGTGCGCTCATTCTGGTCAATGTGCTCCTATGCGGGAGGGGCAACCCAGAAGACTTGGCCGTGATCTACCGTTTGGACGACGTTGAGGCTAAGAAATGGTATGACGCAGAGAGAATCAGAAAAATGGGAGCTGGATTGCAGCAGGAAGAGGAGAATGAGCATGAGGTGCGTAATGTAGTGTCGTCCATATTGATTCACGAGGTATTGATCATCATCGCCTTCTGATCTTAGCTCTCCAAGTTGGCCCCATCGCAAGACGCAATCATAGGCTATGTCACAACCGGTCATTACTCGCTGTCTCGGGGAGAAGGGCACGCCATTGGCGCCATTCCCGTGCGTCGGCTTTTTGAGCTTAGACAGCAAGCCGAGAGGTGAGATGACCTATCACCGCTGCTACAATTGTCACTGACCATGCCGTACAGGCTCCGCGTGGGTCCTTCGTTGCTAGTCAAAGTTAGGGATCGAGGGGACACCGTATGCCGGGCCGCTAGTTTGGCAATCTTACCATGACTGCAGACGTTCCGGAGAAACCCTTCTTAACAGAGCAGCATGTAGGCATGTTGTCATGTTGTTCCAGAGCCGGCGGTAATATCCATTACACATAGCACGCAATGTAATGATACAATATGATGCGCAGGAGTCTACAAGGAGATAGTGAGAGCGGATGCGGTCGACGAACAGGTGCGATGAAAACATATGCGAAGACGAGATACTCAATCCTGAGGATGGGTAGGTGTGAGCCTAGCTGATTTTCCACCGCTCCACTGCTGCTTGTATCAGTCTCGCCATATCCTCCTTCGCCTGCTTCTTCGCGCCGTCGGAAATGCCCTCCAGCGCATCGAGCTCTTCCGGCGACGTGCGTAACGGGTCGAATTCCAAAACATGCCCGTCCTTGGTCGGGACCGACACGAGCGCGGACAGCGACAAGAACGGATTCTCCTGCGCACCCTCCGGGGGAATCGCGTCGTCTGGGGGATTATTCGTCCGCGACGACCCGGCGCCATTGGCGTTTGTGTGCGAGTTGGAGGAGTGCTCCGCACGCGAAGTGTGCGACTGGGCGAATACGCTCGACTGCGAGTTTGTTCGCGAGTGCAGGCCGTTGAGTGCGCGGGGGTTGGACTGCGACGAGAGGGAGGACGAGCGGACGATGATGCTGTTCTTCTTCTGCAGTGTGGGCCGCGGCAGTTCATGCTCGCTGCTGTCGCTATCGGCGCGGCCGAGCGGGTCGCCCTCGGCTACGGTCTGTAAGTAGCCGTTCAGCCCGAGCTGGTAAGGGTTTGCAAGTGGAGAGCCGTTGATGCTGAGCATGCTTTCGTCTCGGCGCGGCCAGCGGGGCTGTGAGGGTGGGAGCATTGGGTTAAAGGTGGACGACGAAGGTGGCCGGACGGGTCGTGAGGGAGGATGTGCATTCGGAGGTTTAGATGATGAAGGCAATTTGGATGGTGAGGCGAGGTATGTGGGGTGGCGAGGGAAGAGGGAAGGTTTGGTGAGCCCAATTTTGTGGGGGCTAGGAGACGTCATAGATGGGACACGCTGTGCCGTACGGATCTAAGAGATGCATGATTAATGCACGTCGACGGAAGAAATATGCGAGGCACATACAGTATTGGGTGTTTTGGGCATTTGGAACCGTGCTCGTTGTGCTGTTCCGGGACCAGTCGATGGCCCAGCTTTCTTCTTTGGAGTAGCAGTCATTGTACGAGCTGTATGGCACACGAGCTGCATGAGAATAAGCAGACCACCAAATACATAGCACATACCACTCTTAACGCCTCTCGAGGACTCTGCATCCTTACTCGAGCCAGCCACCGCATTTCCACTCGCCTTCGCGTCCGCCTTGTCCTCTGTGTCCTGAGACGCGACCCACTTCCTCTTGCGCGTGCTCGGGTCGATCGCAGTGTCCTCCGTGCCGAGCAACTCGCGTCTGAGGCCCTTGACGCACTCCTGTACGTTCCCGTCGTACTTCGCGAATTCGCGCAGCGTGATATCGCGCACGATGCGGGGGATGCGGGAGATCTGGCCCTCTTGGTGCAGCAGGAAGTTCTGGAGCGTGTCCGCGAGCCATTCCTCGAGTTGCCGTGTACGATGCTCGACTGTGCGGGGGTGAGTAGACCGGGCGGGTGAGGTGTGGCAGGGATACGGACCTTCGAGGTCGAGGTTGGCGAGTAGCTGTTGCTTCTCCTCAGCGCTGTATCTCCTTTTCGAGGGTGAGCCGAGCATGGAGGGCTGAGAGGACAGCTGCAGACCGGAGGGCGTGCTGTACGTTAACGTGCAGCTGTCCTCGCCTGTTCGAGTGTTTTGGACGCGCTGCGTGACCCGGAGGGCTGTGACGCGTGACGGCGGCCGTGCCGCGCCCTGACCCATTTGGTAAAATCCCGACGCGCATTCAATTTCACCGAACATGGAAGTCCCTGTTTGCCAACTTACAGAGTTCACAGACAAGGTGTAAAAATACGGTAAATAAAACTGGGGTCCAAGCTGAAAGACATTTCCTCTCAAGAATAAAAAGCAACAGGTTGGCATACGACTTTCAGAACATTCAACAAGCACGAGACGTAGAATTTACAAGATTATTTTCGCATATGCTACAAAATTGATATGTACCGCATTCGACATACCTAGAATTTGCGTTGTCCACCCTTTGAAACCAGCGAATGCCCCGACGAATACCGCGGGCATTTGGAGATGGTTTGTCATGGCATCGCCACGCTATGACACGCCATATCGTTGGGTCAACGGAAGCTCACCCATAACACGACAATGACGATCAGGCAGATCTACCACGATGGCGGTTCAAACCCTTCATTTGTTCCTGCGCTAGGCAAGCCTCGGTCCGAGGGCTGTGTCCGAGCAGCCCGTTCCGTCCTGAGATCCCAAAGAAGTCCTTCTGGCTCTACTTGCAATATCTGCTGTCCTTACTCTGCTGAACACGGACATATGCGTCAGTCTCCGACATTCTGTTGTGGTTCTTTTGCTTGATAGAGCATCTTCCACCTTCAACGTAGTATAATCCGGGACAAAAGGATGTCAGCTCTTGTTCCCCGAGACTTTTACAAATCCGCTTGCAAACGACGTGCGAAAGCTCCTTGTCCGCATTCCCAGGGAATATCGGGTGTTGCGCCGCCGCCTTGCCGATAGCTCACTGGTCTGATTATCGTCGCTCAACCTCGAAGGAGCCTTCGTACGCACAGGATTTATACGATTGCGCACCTTTCGTTCCCACCCCACGTGAGGGGCCATCTGTATCTTACCAAGGTGCTGACGAAGGTGGTCGCGATTCCCGCTGGCGAATATGGATCCCTGATGGACTGAAGTCTGGAAGCTAGCTATAGCGAGCCCACATGCGTTTATCTAGCAGCGGGTGGTAAGGTCCGGAGATTACGCTGATTTCAAAGTCTATTCCACGTTGGAGCCATAAGCCGCTGAGCTGTGGAGCTAAGCCTGTTGGAGTAAACCCAATCCCATAAACGCCCCGAGGTCGTTCTATGGAGCCTTTCGACTATAGAAATCTGAATGGACTCGCTGTGGTGTAGAACATGACGACGGGTGTCCGTGGTTGGAGGCTCACTCTAATGATAGTATCCGGGCGGCGATCGCCTTCAATAAGTTCGTGCGAAGAATTTCCTCGAATTACGTCCCTATAACGTGTCGATAGACGGAAAATACGGCTTGAGTGCCAGTGTGATGGCAAACGGCTTCCTGGACGTGCGTGATGATGATAGACGCGGCGTTGCACTCATCCCCGACGGCAGCTCGCCAGTCGGAACTTTCAGCCTCCGTTCAGGATAGGTAGGCCGATGTAGTGGTGATTTGGTGGTGATTGTCGGATCGTATGGCAGTGTCGAGGCCGGATGCAGAACATGGCAGGGAGCGTCTGGCAGGGTCGTGCATGTCGATGGCGCGCCCTGATCGTCGTGGCAAAATGGAAATGCAAGGGATGAATATTTGAATTTGTGGTTGATGCTATCCGATGCTTGAGCCGAAGAAAAGCAGATCCCTGCTAGCGAAAAAGACGGCATGGCGACGTAGTAGGTTCCAGATAAGGCATGGACGACAAAAGATGGCTGCTCGTGAATGATGGCGAGCACACAATTTCGCGTAAAGTGGCGGCAAAGTGACCTTGAGCTTGGCTGAAAAGGAGGGGTCCGACAGTCAGCGCCGCCATCAGTATGTAAGCTGCGCGGTCGCTCACTTGGGATACTCCACATGAAGCATAGCTCGGGTAGGGCGACGTGGCCAGCCTCTGGGACTGTGTGGGACGGGGGGATGTCGGAAGCTGGGCTGGGGCTGAGTGCAGCGACCCGGCATGCTGTAGATGGACTGGGGAGGAGAGAGGAGGAGGCCACTCGGGAGCGAAGGCGGGGGCAAACAGAGCCAAACAGGGGGCGGGGAGAGGAGAGAGAGGAGAGGGAACGTACCACGGGCAGCTTCTGCGCCAGTCCAGCTATTTCAGCCCTGCCATGGGCAATACCACCTCCAACCCCGCCTCCCACTCTGCACACTCCCACTCCCCTGCCCGCCGCGGAAGCCCCGCTCGCCCGCCCTCCGCCGCCTCCCAGCGCGTCCACCGCTCCCTACGCACAAAGAAGAAGTCCCTCGAGCTGCCCGACCTGGCGTCCCTCGCCCTCACCCCCGCAGGCTCCCCCTCCCCGGCCTCCGTCTCCCCCCACGGTGCCTACCGCAGGCCTCGTGCGTCCTCCCCCATCCCCATCCCCACATCCGCCCAGCCTCCCCAGCCCACGTTCAGGCCACAAAACAACCTCCCCTCCGCTGCACACATCGCCCTCAGCAACTACAATGACCACACCAGAAACAACAAGTCTTACTTGACCAATGCGTCTCGCTCTTTCATGTACCGCGTTCAGGAGCACTCGCCCCCGCGTGAGGACATCCATAAATCCGGGTTTGTTCCTGAGGTCGTCTACAGCACCCTCCCCCTGGCCCTACACAAAGCCGAAGAAGACACTGGCAATCCGGAACCTGTGTCCGTAAAGATCACCTATCGTGGAGCAGGGAAGGCGGTCGTCCTCGCACGTGCGGGCGACGAAAACTGGCAAGGAAGACAGCCCATGGAGTTTGAGTGAGTCTGCATCTCACCTCTCATCCCCGATCATCTCATCAGCTCTCTCCCAGCTCTACCACCGGCCAGTGGTTCACTTTTGTCTCCCTCTTGCCCGGCACCCACCATCTCAAGTTCATCGTTGATGGTCAATGGCGCATCACCGATGATTATCCAACAGCGGTCGACGATCGAGATGGATCGCTTGCCAATTACGTTGCCGTTCAAATCTCCTCCTCCTCCTCGCCACAGATCGTAACAACTCCTGTCTCGGGGTCCATCTCCCCCCTCGCGAGCCCTCCCCACACCCATCCGGCTCACATAAACAGCTTTTGGAGTGAAGCAAGCAGTGCTACCGGTGGTGGGATCAGTGGCCCAGATGGTGAAGGAGGACGGAGCAAAGCAGAGCCGGAGTGGACAACAGAGATTCCTTCTGAGCTTATGTCGGCTGCAGCTGAAGAGGAGGTCTACCTGGCTTCGACCGACTCGCATGACGTCTCTTCAAACTCGTCGGCGTCCGCCTTTGGTGGTATTCCGACACCCAATATTCCCCCAGCTCCTGGCTTGCCTCGACACCTTGACAAACTCATCTTGAATGTCCGACCGTCGGCTGTCAGTGGCTCGCCTGTGCCCGGGGAGAGAGAGCGTTCGCGAAGGTCAGGTAAAGACCGATCCAGGCGCGAGCGAGACAGGGATGGTCGTCCACGTCCATCCCACCTCGGTATGATGTCTTTGAGTGCCGCAGCGGGCATCAATGGCGATGGTGATCATTTACCTTCACCTCTTGGTCTCCCTGTCGTCACCGCGTCCGGGACCGACATCACCGCTTCCCTTGCACCTCCCTCCCCAATGGCCGACAATCTGAAAGCGAACACTGCAGTCACTGCGGTCGGAAAACTCGAGTATGCTGGATCGGCGGACGACGCGAGTGTCTTGCCTGTGCCGTCTCATGTTGTGCTACATCATCTGAGCACGAGTGCGATTAAAAATGGCGTGTTAGCAGTGGCGAACACGACAAGGTACCGGAAGAAGGTGCGTATCAGTTGGATTTCTGCTCCTTTTCAACATTCTCGCCGGGCGACTGTAGCCGGGCTGCTCACGCGTTCGTCCTCACAGTATATCACAACGATCTATTACAAGCCTACATGATCTGGGTCGCCGCTCGCGCAAGAAAGCCCGACTGTTCTGACTCCCCGACCCTAGTGTCTAGCCCCGGTGCCAATCACGATTTCGCAAGATCTTTTGCCGTGGCTCTATCTCATCCCATCCATCACTCACGACTATGTACGCGTTTTTCCCAGATAGATTCCGTTTGTTTCGCATGGCCCTTCCATTGTCACGACACGCCTCTCTATCCCTCCATTGTTGAATCACATCACTCTCTGATCCACGCGGCTTTCCAGCGGTCCGCCGCAAGTAGACGTCGCGGTGTGTCCGTGGTTGCATACCGCAGTGCGGTGTGGCGCCGCGACTGCCCACAAAAAGTGGGGGCGACGGGCTGCAGCACAATCGCTTTTGTAGACGATACAAGCCGGCCGGGTGGAACGAGGGCGCGGTTCTGTGGATGTAAGAGAGGAAAGAAGAAAGTTTTCGTGTAGCGCTATCTATTCGCCCCGCTGTCTTCGTCGACCAGCCGACCTGTCTTAGCTCATCTGTTCGCTGCCACTTCCCTGCTGTCTCGAGTATCCCATCATATCTGGATTTCGCCTCTTTTGGTCCGGCACGCATGCTCTCCGTTTCGCTCCACCGCCACTCCCCCTAGCCTATAGGTATCATGATATGCCCCCAGAGTTCCTTGGTTGTGCTCCCTGTCAGTTTCGCATCGGCGTTTGATGCCTGTGCGCCCCGGTAGCGTCTGCTTTCCCGCGTACTTACAGCGTCTCTAGCTTCATCTACCTGTATTGGTCGACTTGGTCTCCCAGATAGCCTATAGAATTTGCTTGGGTTCAGAAATGTGTGATGGTGCCCGTGTGTCTGCGCGCAGTAATACAATGCTTACTGAGGCACAGCGGGAATCGGAGAATACGCCGCTGTGTTCTGGACGCCGGGCGCGGCGTGAAAGTGTTGGGGAAGTTCAAGTGAAGGCACGCGCAGTGTCGGACGCAGTGCGCCCATCCAATGCGGGCCGGTGCCCCTAGCATCGTACCCGGACACGTCCTTGATGAGAGGACAATAGCGAGGAGAACATCTTGCACACACGGTCATCGCTTAGGCACGCACCGGGTGTTTGTTCCTACCGTCTATATCCAGCCTTTTAGCTTCGAATGGACAATGAATATCGATCGAGAAGAGAATCACAACCTCTGATAAATTCGCGAAGCCAGGCTCGAACGTACAAACCTGCCAAATCCGCCGCACGCAGATCCCATCGTGGCACCACGAGGAGGATGCATCGGCCAACGTGCAACAAGGGAGCATCGTTTGGCGTGCAAAGTGCAGCATTTGAGCATCATAGTGCCAGAGGGATCTGCGGAATAATAGCGGCGGGGTGTGTTTCCGAGGCACAGTTCGCTTGCGCACAGACGTCCGAGGAATTGAGAATAAAAGATAGCCACGCACCCGAGTGCATACGGCTTTTATTGTACGCGATCCAATCCGCCGTATACATACAGCACGCTGGCGGAGGTTCTGCTCAAGTCCGAGGACGCACGCATGCAGACTTCGCAGCCCCTTCGTGCAGGCAGACGAAGCACCCGAGATTGAGCCACATCATATCGATACAACAAAGTTAGAAGCACAGCAGAAAAACACAGCGATCGTACCCATGCATGCTACTGTACACTCTACCGGCTGCAGCACTGCGTTCGCTCCGCCCCACCTAGTCCGCGATCTCGAGGTCACCATACGGCTTGGCGCGGAAGTAGCTCTCGTCGAAGTGATGCACGCGCACGAAGCCATCCTCTCCGCCGGACGCGAAGCAGTCGCCTTTTGGGGAGACCGCAATGCTATGGACGATACGGCGTAAGTGGGTGACAAGCAGAGAACCGAGGGTAGAAAGAGCTGACGTGTTGATAGGCCCAAAGTGACCCTTGACCCGCCCGACCTCCTCCTCGAAGATTTTGTGCCAGAAGCGCGTTTCGAATTTTCCTTGTCGCAGGGATGTTGTTGTCACGCTCATCGCATCCTGACCACCCCCGAGGAGCACCTGCGCAGCGTGGTCAGCGAACGATTAGACGTACGGGTCGTAAGACCTACATAAGGCTTCCCTAATGCGATCGCTGCGCTGTTGAGCGGCGTCTCGGTCGAGTATGTCTTCATCACCATCAGCGTCCTGGTCTCGTGTAACTAGTCAAGGGGTAAGCGTTGCGAGTACATACAAATGGCAGGGGCAGGCTTACCCGCGCCGTCTTGTCCTTGCTGCTCGTGACAAAATACGAACGATCAGGACTCAGCTGCATGTCTGTGACAAGATCCATGTGTGCGCGCTCGTTCGAGTTGACCTCATCGCCGGTTTTCGCGTCAAAAAGAGCGACCTTGCCCGACTCGTGGCCCATCAGGATGAGGTCGGGCGTGTGCGCGAACGCACACAGCGTCGCTTTCGAACCGACTGGATGGAACATCGACGTGGGCTCTTTCGACTCTGCAGTACGAAATGGATCAGATCTCATAGGCCCGCAGCGGATGAGAAATCGCGAACTCACGATTGGTGCCGTCGTCGTCCCTGTTAATGCTGAATATCCGCACCGCGCCTTGGTGCCCCATCCGCTGCTCAGTGATACAGACGACCTGGTCGTCGTCCTCACTGAATGCCACCCGCTTCACTGCTGTAGGGAACTCCCATCGGTAGAGGCATTTCCCCGTTTGCACGGACCATAGACGCATGGTGTTGTCGGCGGAGCCACTGATCAGAAAACGCGATTGTGCTAGACGTTCGGGGCACAAATGACGAAATATAAGACGCGAAGAAAGGGGAGGAACGCATGAGATCAGAGATCAGAAACTTCGCAAACAAATGTGACGCACAGTCTACATCAAGCGTCCACACTGTCCCGTTGTGTCCATCATATGTGCCCACCCGCTCTCCATTATGTGTGAACCAGACGTTGATGACATGGTCTTTTGAGCATGAGAAGAGGAGGTCGCCTTCGCGGTTAAATTTGATCTGGGTTAGCGATCGCTCGTGTCCTAAAGTATTGCAGTCGGCTCAGAAAATGTGTGCAAAAAGTGAATCTGCTACGCCTCACCTTGTAATAGAATAGGTCTCTGCGCATTCAAATCAGCCCGACTCTCTCAGAGTATGCGATGCGCTACGCACCATTTTTCAAACGTAGAAAAGGCGCGAACAGGAGAACAAATTGACTCTGGGTGCAGACGCAACCTGCAATTGCTCAGCGGGCTGCGAGAAAGATAGCCAAGGCTCGGCATCTGCCGTGATCGGTCGCAACTCGATTTCTGCGATTCACGCCGGCTATGACTGTACAACATGTATTACTGTAAATGCCATGGTATTGGCATTCTCCCGCAGGAACGAGTCAGCCATGCGCTATTCATTCTCTTCCTTTGTTTTGTAAGTTGAACCTGACGATACTTCTACGCTAGTCGTATTTCCCCTGGACCTCCGCATCTCAATATGTGTTCGCTCGAGCCCAGCTGGGGGTAGATGTATCCATTGACATTGTAGGCGAGAGAATAATCCAAAAGAAAGACGTCCATATACAAACATTCAAAAGATCTCAACACACCACGGATGGATCGAGAGTGGACCTGGATAACACATCTTTTTGGAGCGGTTTGTAGAGAAGTTGAATGGGTAAGTGACATAAATTGTGTGCTATGAGGATTTAGGTATGGTTACAGGTGTTGGGATATACTGTTGCCATCAGCTTTCCTTACAGTAACCAATAATCATGAAACCTTACTTTGATGGCCAAGCCCTATCATCAGTCTTCGTTGGGCCATATGGGACGATGCTTGAGCCTCATGGACTGTCCGTGTCAGAGAGGTCATACTACCCCTTCGAATTTGCGCGGGGACATCGAACAAGTAAGCAATCATTCCCCGCTATACTTTCCGTGATCGCGTGGGATCGTCTTCTCCAGGATTCATGCGGCATGTTGATATTCGATGCTGACACACTGTATTATACCAGTTTCATCTCCGGACGACGGGGAGAAATATAATGGTCGTTTCGGATATTATGTGAGGCGCGTTCCGAGTCTCGAGAAGAATTGGAATGTCAGTGCAGGTTTTCATTGAGATTCAGCCAAGTTAAGCTTGAGTTCAAGATTTTCTCCACTTGTCTGGGAGCTGGGCGGCATCATCTTCAAATAATGTGCGTTTATTTACAGCCCCAGTGGCTATTCAGTTTCCGGGGCTTTGAAAGGCTACAACTCGATGAACGATATCTACCTTTTCCAGGTCCAAATCGCAGAATTGCCCAGACAGATTTCAAACAGGCACATGGTAGAGTGGGTGTACAAGCAGAATGTATATACTATTGCCTCCCTTCCGGTGTGGTATTTCATCAAGCATGGAAGATAAACTTCTTGGAATTTCCTCAGATGCGAAAAATCGTTTCTCACTACCCGTCGTCCCTGCTAGGAACGAGGTGGTCATCAACGGACCGAATCGACTCATCCTCGCGATTAAACAGGCACGCTGTAGTCTTTCCTTAAAATGTCCCTCTAAATCGGCTTATTAGTGCTGTGGTGTTCCCATTTCAACAGTCTTCACGTATAGATTATCCCACAAAAGAGCACCCGCCGGGATCCCGTGATGAATCAGACGAGGCTCAAGAGAATGGTGACGTGAGCACGAACACGCAGAGCAAGGCGCATGTGAAACGCATGACGATGGACGTCCGAAAGTGCATTGGGAAGACGATACGCAACAGACCACGCGCTTTCACGACAATGCTGAAATGAAAGTCTGGAACTACGCACAAGAGACAAATTAGGCATTCGGAGGAATATGTATGTGCCAGAAACGGAATTGGAAGATGAGGAAGATGAGATAGCGACTGAGCCACTACCAGATGCAAGAGGAGCAAGAAGATGAGGAAAAGTGAGGAAGTGACTGAGTCGCATAACCAGGTGCAGAAGGCGCACGAAAGGTGACGTAGTGGATGAGCCGCAGAATCAGATGCAGGAGGGGAAAGAGGATGAAGGTGACGTAGTGGCTGAACCGCGGGACCAGGTGCGGCAAGCGCATAATGTGACGTAGCGGCAGAGCAGACTCGTATGTGGAGGTACAAGAGACTCCTCGAGAAGTGCAAATCTATGTGCAGAAAATGGTACAGAAAATCCGGTAAAGTGAGGCAGGAATAGAGGCACAAGGGCGAAAGCGGGGCTACCCCCGATCTCTAAGCCGAACTTGCGACCAGGTGCGAGATCATTGACATCAGCCCAGATACAAGCACCAGTAATTTCAAGTATCAATTCCTCCTTGTTGAGTATCTGCTTAGCTTCTATCACAGGAAAAACTGCAGGTCGCGGAAGCCAAAGCTTGTAGGAGAAAGCACGCGACTGCTGCCAATGCTTCGAGACATTCGTATGTACACCCAAGTGTGGCTTTCGTGGCCCGGGAGCGTCTAGCTATCTAGATACGGAATCAGCTCCCTCGTATGTTTGCGAGAGGTTGCACACTAACTTACATCATTAATCAGCGCTTCCGGAACACCCAATCACCCCCGAACTGGGTCCAAGACTCCAACTTCTCCCCCCATACTACATACCGATGTCGGGATCATTTTCACCCGCTCCGAGAGAAGCTTGTGTCATGAACATCATGAGACAATCCTGTATCTCGTCCGGAGTATCCTGAAAGATACACTCACAGTAGTTCGTGGGTCATGTCAATAGAGAATGCGCGGACGCTTCGTGTACAATTGGTTTTCATGAAAGTATGCATGCCTCATTCCGGATCGGCTGTCAGGATTCTCTGAATTCTCCGAGAGGAGATGTTCTATGGTCAGTAGGCCTCGTCTATCCAACTTGGGAAGCATGGCGCGAATGTCATTCTCGATGATTGGAGCAGATGCAAAACTGATGAATCGCACCTGCTCCAAATTTAGAAATTTCTCGCGAGCGAGTACAGTATCGAATCCGGGGAGCCAGCTACGCCAGCGGCTGAGCTCGATGTTGTGAATTATGATGACGCGTACGCTCTTGGTTTTGATGGATCCCAGGATTGTAAGCACCCAATATGGAGCCGGAGCGGGTCTGGTGTCATACGTTTCCATTGCGTCGATCACCACTTTCCAGAGGCGAACGCAATGCACCAAGCCACACTCCACTGAAAATCCATGTGGCACGCTTGAGCAAGACAATCACACTGACGTTGGGGGCAACACTCGCCTTGGATCTCTTGGCGCACCGGGGGGGTGGGGAGGCGGATGATGAGACCTTCGAGAGAAGCACCTACACCTTGAAGGATTGTGCCAAATTTGTGAGCTGCAGCTAAGTTGAGATTGTACCCGTGACTTTCCCGGAACATTTCGTTACAGATCCATGAGTTAAGATGCACCAAGTCATCAGAGGAGACTGTCTCGAGAGGCAGAGGGGTGGTATGATTCAGTCTCGGAATGCCCAGCTTAGAGAGGAAGGCTCGATATGCAGAGGGTTTCGTGGTCGCACAGAGATTGGTGGATGGAACCACCACAATGTCCTCGACAATAAGTATCTTGAGAACAGAGAAGGAACGAATGAGACTCGCTATGTCCTCAGCTCTGAGTGAAAAGACCATCCCAAGCGACAGCTCTACCGCCGAGAACAAGCTCGCCAACGACGACACCGTTGTGGGGGTGACGAGGTAGCATACAAGCTTCAGAGATCGCACATCCCGCATTCGTCCAGCGATGTCTTTCACTACCTCGTGCTGCTGTAGTTGCCATAGTACGTCGTCTGCACGCTCGATCTGGATATACAGATGTTTGACGTAACTCCCGACGGTAGGAGCATGCTGAATGAGGTCATGAAATGCGTGAATGTTAGAGTACTCAAGGGCCACCTGTCGAAAACGATTGCGACGGATTTCCTCGGCCCAAGATCGACAGGTCAGGCTACATGCAGACAGCGACGAAGGGCCGTCGTGTACATAGCGGAGCAACTCGACGACTAGTTCTGGGGGCACCTTGGGGCTGTCGGTGACCGCTGATGATGCGGCCACTGATGATTCAGGTCCAGCGGCAATCGCCACCATGGTCGTCCTGAGCCTTGAGAGCAGCCTGAGATTCATGATAAGGCGAGATCAGAGGCCTGAGGAATTATTTGAACATATATAGATTGACAGATATGATTACCTGCATACAATGAACCAATAAATCCAGGGTCGGAATGCCGAACTACTCAGGTCTCCTATACGTGGCGTCTCATGCCATTCGGATCGTTTCACAGATTTCCCGAGCTGGCTCGGTACCTGCCGCGATCGGTCGCGCTCATCCATGAATTCCAGCCGCACGTCCGAGTCTCAGGAGACGCGTCGAGGCTTCAAACTCCTGCATATTGATCTATTGCTGTTTTTTAAGAGGAGATTTTTTCTGCGTCAGAACCACGTTTGTTCGAATCATGGGGCATCCACCACCCTGAAATATTCGCGCGCTAGGAATGCGTCGAATACGTGCGAACATATTCGATGCCTTTCTAGCACGTGAATATTTCATGGTGTCAGCCCAGATCATAGACGAGAGAGGTAAACCTGAGACACGGTTCAATATGCAGACATCCAAGGACGGCAACGCGCCCTTGACGGACGGGGAGAGGTCCTGGGTCAGGCCTAGTTGTGGAGTGACCGCATAGGATGGAAAGGTATGCCACGGTTTTCGTCCGTCGTGAGTTATTTACTGGTGTGATTGCAGACTTTTGCATATGCTTTCACCAATGGTAGATGATTATGCGGCCAAAGTTTGATGGCTTGGTCTTATTCCCGGCCTTCGTCGAACCAAATGGGACAATGATTGTATTTCAAGTTGATCAGTATGTGCTGTCCATTGCTATTGCTAATATCGCTTGGCTTTATCATCATTTGCTGGCTTTGTTTGCAATCTCTTTTCTCGAGGTATATTAATCTTGGCGGTCTTGCAAGGCGGATACAATAGAGCGATTCTCTGGCTCTAGCTCAGGTTCTTCCTCAAGTCCTGCTGTGCCATGTCCAACTTGGATATTACAACATATACTTCAGGTTAAGTGCAAGTTGGCGACTACCTCCCTACACGCTCTCAGAGCGCTATGGAATAGCGTCGCAGCCAATCTACATCACTGCCGGTGCGATAAACCTAGAATTGCTACACCCTGTGAGTCCGATGGAGACTGAGCGCAAGCGAAGGAAGTTGGTATAGAATCGGACATACAACCGGCAGGGGCGACGAAGACCACGATGTGTGAACCAGTACCTTCCTCTGCTTTGAGAGTCGCAATAAATTCATGTGGGTGGAGTGACTCTTACCACGAGGGATTTTCCAACGCGATATTGCGCTGGCGAGACGTCTTGATCGGGCGATCGAGGGATCGGCACGTTCCGGTGGGAGAGGCAGGACGGGCGCCTGCTGCTGGCCTGTGCCAGGCCAATTGTGGATTATTCCTCCACACCGCATTCCCCAACCCGCCGGCGTCTCCCCGTCTGCACTCCAACACCTGCGTCGGCGTCTGAAAGGCGATGCTCACGGACGATCCTAGCCCCGTCGTTCCCCCGTCAGCGCCTCACGCCCCATGCACCGAGAATCCACTGTCGCACTCTCCGAATGAGCCTCCGCGCAAGCGTCAACGCACTCAAGGCCCCGACCCGGCCAGCGGACTCTCTCCCCCTCTCTACCAAGACGCCTCCACCAGCACTTCCAGCGACAGCTTAGACGACCTCCAAGATTGCGAACACGCTGCGACAGACGCGATGATGATTGTCAGCGACCCTGTGGTCCGAGATGAGGCATACTACATAGATGGCGCGGATTGTGTTATCAGAGTCGAAAACACACTGTTCAGGGTATGTCCTTGAACCACCTTTCATGGTGATCTACTCATCCACCGCTCCCATCCACCGCTCCCATCCTTATCGGGTTTACTCAACGCTGCGATGTGAAACAGGTACACCGATTCCTGCTCGCGCGCGATTCGTCCGCCTTCCAGGACATGTTCTCCCTCCCCCTCGGCGAAGGGAGCCAAAGCGCCCTCCAGGAAGGGTTTAGCGACAGCAACCCAATCCGTCTCTTCGGCGACACCGCCCAGGAATTTCGCACACTCCTCTCGCTTCTCTATGCACTGTGAGTGGCTCTGCCCGCTCCACTCTTCTCACTTCCGCGCCCACTTACACCACCCGCGCCACCCACAGACCCTCCGAAATCGCCGTGTACCGCAGCGCGGCGACGGACCTCCGGCGCCTGCTCACCATCGCCTCGCTCACGAACAAGTACCACTTCCTCACCACCGCCGCGTGGGC
>NW_012133220.1:0-42093 GCF_000313525.1 Fibroporia radiculosa | reverse complement strand
GCAGAACTTTCTGCGAGCCCAGCTGCGTCAACTTTGAACTTCCCTATTGTAAGCGTCCTGACTCAGTTGACAACCAATCGGGAACATGTAATTAGGCACAAGAGGCTCAAGTTCAGGAGCTTACTCGCGAACTACTACATAGTATCTAATTCAACTCAATGCCACGCCCGTCGATGCAGCGCCCACGATGCAGTTTCAGGCTTGAAGATATGTTTCTGAAAGCTCAAGTAGAGGTACAAATTCTACACAATTGTCATGGTCTCGGCATGGTCATCTGGTGATCAGATCTCTCCATATCCTTTAAATCGGCGCCAGTCAAAACGTGGTTTTCAACTTCCTGGTACCACACAACTGATGGCCCAAGCGAGCTACTAGTGATATGCAGATAAGTCGTTGACTCACCGGCTCTTCCTAGGCCCTCAGTGCCAGCTAGATCATCTCCGACTGTGAGTAATTCTACTAGTACTATATCAACCCAGATCGTCCTGATGCACAACTATGCTCTTGTCTGTACGTAAGGTATTGCCACAACTGGCCATATTGACTGCGGGATGAAGATAACTGTGTTGTCCGGATCCGCATCTCCAGTCCCCCTGGACCCACCCGTATTGTGCCTCGTATGCAGGCAGGTTGGCCACACCGTGCAATTATGCCCATATCTTTCTCGAGGCAGTCGGAGTGATAAGGATTCAGGAATAGAGCTTCCTGGTGAGCTCGAAGCTGCGCGCGAAGCGGCGGCATTTGAGACTCCTTGTTCTCTCACAACCACATCTCGAAATCAATCACTGTGCCAGAGATGCGCAAACCTCGACATTCTTGGAGCTTTCACAGCTTCTGCGCCCTTCACTCTCGCCGATAAATCTCCCGAAAGTGCTGCAACAAAGAAGGTTCTCCGCATGCGAAGTTTGGGACCTATTCTCACTCTTCAGCTACTCGCTACGTGCCCACTCTGTCGTCTTCTTTTTGACATTACCTACCTTGATAAGGCAGATCTCGAGAATGTCACGAGTCTGCTCAGGGGCCCTGGAGAAGGCGTGCTGCTGCTTGTACCCGCGTGGACCGCAAATCGTGTGGAGCGGGAGCTGCAATGGCCAAAATATGCGAAAGGAAAGGGTCCCTTTGCGAGGTGTCTGTATACTGCGGTGAAACCGGCATCAGACTCTTGGGCATGGGGGACATCGCTAGTGGACTGGGCCACAGACGCTATTGGGATAGAGGATCATGGACACGACAGAGCAGGAGCGCTATGTGTGAAAAGAGTTGATGCCCAAACCGCAGACTATAGTATGATGCGAGCGTGGTTGCATCGATGTGACAAGCTACACCATGCGACGTGCAGGCCGTTTTTGTCTGAAGGTCTGAAGAAAATCAAGCTCGTAGACGTGGAAAATTGCAAAATCGTTCAGTATCCTGTGGAGTTCTGCGACTACGTCGCGCTCAGTTATGTTTGGGGAGGAATCGTCCAACCAAGCTACCTCCTAGGCGACACACTCCGCGAGATGCCTACTACCATCGAGGACGCGATGACCGTAACACGGGAACTGGGAAAGCGATATTTGTGGGTAGACTCTGTCTGCATCGACCAGGCCAACCAGACAGAGAAGCTCGTGCAGATCGGACTCATGAGTGCTATATACAGTGGTGCATGGGCCACGATCATCGCGATGTCGGGGCAGTCTGCACGGAGTGGTCTTCCGCGGATTTCCTCACTCGATGGTGTGATACCGCAGCTATCGTACGAAATTAGTGGCAAGCAACTGCTCTCAACAATGCCGACCCTCTCTCAGCAAGTATCTCATTCACCGTGGGTGACGAGAGCTTGGACATTCCAGGAAGGACTCCTTTCTCCGCGACGCCTTTTCTTTACCAGACATCAGGTCTACTTTGAATGCAATTTGGTCCAATGCTGCGAGTCTCTGGACGATTCAGAATCCCCGATTCACGACCTGTCTGATGAGCAACGGCGAAACTTTGTAGACAATCTTGCTGATCACGAGTTGTCTCCTGAGCACGTTCTTGGTAGAGGGGTCCTCAGGGATCCGTTCAGGCCATTTCCCATCGGAGTCGGCCAGGAAGACCAGGAAGAAACAGGCATGGAGAATCCACTTCGAAGGTATATGAAGCTGGTTTACGCGTACACGTCAAAGAAGATGACCAACGATGGAGATGCAATACATGCATTTTCGGCTGTGCTCACACGTCTGCAGGACAACGATTTTGCGCAAGGCTTCTTGTATGGTCTTCCTCTCCGAGAACTTCCCCGCGCTTTGTTGTGGACCCATGTCAACGACAACGTCCGGCGCCGGGTCGGGTTCCCCGCCTGGTCTTGGGCGGGCTGGGAGGGGGTGGTCAAGCCGATTCTGGTCAAAGGAGCACATGGATTTGAAAAAACGAAGGAACCTCCATTGCGCATTTGGAAGCCAGGAAGTGATAGTTCTCTTGAATTACTTTATGAATTTAACCCGAGCGAATGGTCCGAGGCGATTGGAGGCGAACAGCATGATGACTCTGCCAGCGAAGATACAGATGATTGGGAAGATGACAGCGAAGACGAAGACTATGATAGTGTCGTTGAGAGTGAGCCGAGTGAAGGCAGTGCCCCGTCCTGGATTACATCCAGAAGTGAACCCAAGGACAATAGAGAGGAACCAGGAGATGATGAGAATGCTAGCGAGGAAGGTAATGGCTTCATCATGGGCTAGACAGACTAACTTACCGAATTTTCCTCTAGATTCAGCTATGTGTAGTTACCCCCCAGAACAGATTTCTCCACCTCGCTCTCCCGTCTCATTCTCTAGCGTGGACGAATCAATCCTTGAAACAGACCCTATCCCTGCAATAGCGAAAGCGATGTTCGAAGTTGATCCTAGCTATCCGCAGATTCCGAACTTAGACGATGACGCTTTGCTAATCGAGGGCATCATTATTCAGATCAAATTCAAGAAAACGAGTCCGCAATCATGGCCGGGTAGTGAGCGTATGCATCAGCCGGGGGATGTTGACGCGAACATAGAGGCTGACTCACAACAATGCTTGGTGGACCTCCGAGGCAGTTTTAGGGAATATCAGCTTCGGATATACGGGGGAAATGCGAAGATGGTGATCGAGGAGCGGCACGGAGCCGTTCAAGACTACCTGATTTTGACTCGAGAACATGACGGCCCTGACCATTGGTATTCTCTACTACTTCTTGAATGGGACGGCGATATAGCCCACAGAGTTGCTGTTGCTAGCTTGGGAATTGATTGGTATCAACCTGGGCTACTAACCAGTAGCATGAACGCCCATAGAAAGCTGTTCAAGCTCAAATAGTCGCGAGGATGGTCACGGTGAAGTGCCAGGGGTGAAAAATTATGGCCGTCTCACACTATTCTATCGTTGTTCAAGCAGATCGACTTCTGTATAATGTCGAATATTTTAGGGAGCTCGAGCTTGATATGAAGTACATAATTAATCACTGGGACCGGACGAAAGCCGCAATGCTGACCGCGCGCCACCGCTGATCGGTCCGTCCGAGCGTCTGACATCTTGATTTCGCCCGAGTCGTCGCTGAGCTTAGTGGCGAAATGCTTTCCTCTCGTCTTGCCCTCCGGTACGCGCGGATACTGCCTTTGAATTCTATTCCTCTGCATCGACATATATCGAGCATACGATTTTTACAAAGGCCAACTTTGTTGAATACTTCTATCCCAAGTACGCATATCTGGAATGCGAGGCGACGTGTATCAACAGAACCGCCTAAGGGGACACCGTCCTCCGGCACAAGTGATTCAGAGGGTGTCGTAGAAGCTTCTCCCATTCCGAATGTTCTCACATCTTCGTCAATGAAGTCGACATATCACGGTCCCCTTACGACGACTTTCCGTCGATTGAAGATATTCTCACTCTCGTCCTTGACCCTCACTTTTGTCATGACACCATTCATATTCATTATGGAGGCGACCTCCAATCTGCCGCTCGTGGCTCGCTTCGCACTGGCCGGCATAGCAATGACAACGAGTGGCGTCTCGACTGCCTTGGTTGCGTGGTGCGGGCATCCTTACGTGACAACCCTCCGATGGGTGAAGACTGATGGCGACGAGAACTCGGGCAGTGCGCAAGGGCTCGAGATGACCACGCTTACACTGGGGCTGCACGAACGCAATACACGTGTATATGATACTGCGTTCCTCGTCCCTACCAGCAGGCCATTTGCCACTTGGGAACTAGCAGAAGCGTTCCAGCTCCCCAGCTCCGAGGTCGAGCTAGCCAGAGGCCAAGGGACAATACCGGGTGAAGAGACGGTCGCGGAGACCTTCACTCGAAAAGGGGACGTCGTTGGCAGGTGGATCGTACGGTGGGATGAAAATGGCACTGGAACGTGTACTCAAGCCGGCAAGGCGATTCGGTACGTCCCTTTACTGCCATCACTACGTGGCACATATCTTGCCTGACACCTTATCGCTGGCCAGGTACTTCAATGTTCATCAAGAACTTCTGGATAGGCCGGTTTCATGACATCGGAGGGCTCCATTTGATGTGATTTTTGCTGTTCAATTTTTGCCATAATTTACCGCACTGTATGTTTCATCATAATGCCACAATCAACCACCTGGCCCCGTTGATTCTGGATGAGCTCATGGGGTAGCAATGTGGCGATTTGGGCGAAGTAAAGCTTTCATTCAGGTTTGCAGCTGCATCAACCATTCCAGCGGCTGCATCAGGGCTACAGTTCCGCACCAGCTAGCTCTTTCCCGAAGCGGAATCTTCCCAACACGAATAATCCCCAATGCTCGCCCTACATTCTTTACGATGTCCTCTACGCCTTGAATGCTCTCAGCACCTTGACTATTATTCAAATTGGAATAAAGGTAACTGGCGCGGTTCGAATGTCATCGCAATGTGGTTCATTACGATGTATCTCCAGTCTGTGATCAATCTGTAATTATCACAGATACGACAGCTTACCTAGCGATTCAAATTTGCACAAACTTAAAGCCACGTATATGTATTGCCACCGCCAGTTCTCAAGGTGAGTGTATCAATACTCAAATCATGATCTGTTGAATTCAATCCGGCCAGGTCCATCCAGCATTTTCAGCGTTATGTGAATTTGAAACATAAGTTGTGCTCATTTGACTACAAGTCGCAGACGACTGGTCGGATATCTTGGCTCCAGACTCTCTAGATTCGGTGATTTGACTTGCGAAAATTACACGAAAATTCCTCCAATTATGTGTAGCCACATTATCAGACGATACGGAATCAAAGTTTCGACTTCATCCCATCTGATGCGCCGATGCTATCATCTTGTGTCGCATTCCAAGCAAGATGCCCCATCGCGGGAAAGAACTTGGCGTATAAATGTGCTTTTTCTGAGCTTGCTTGTCGCCGTGCGTAGCGTGCTGCAATACCTTGCATAATAACCGCAAGCTGCGATATGTCAGCTCATATCCAGAACCAGTGGCTAAAGTAGTCGCACCCTGAAGAACATCCAGCTCCTGGCAAATACTATCTCTGATATGGGGTATGGCTGCTTTGTGAGTCTACAGTACTCGCGCTCGAGTTCTTCAAGAGACACGGGACCGCTCTCCGTTGTGTTCTTGAATCCAACTAATGCGCTACTAAATTCTGGTGTCTGGAATATCTTAGGATCGATTGACCAAGGCTGTGTCAGGTTCGCTAAATCGGCAAGCTTCATGGAAGGTTTTTTAAGAACTTTTTCACTGGCCTCGCGGAATATAAGCACAAGTTTGCTCACCGGGCTCCCGAGAGTACACAACTCCCAATCCAATATGCCTATGACCCGATTTTCGGTCGGGTGGAAGATCAGGTTGTCCAGCTTGTAATCGCCATGCACAACTCGCAATCCAGTTTTGTTCTCGTCTGGGAGGTTCTTCTGATACCATGCCATCAGCTCATCGAATAGTGGGATGTCACCCGTTGGTTTTCCCGTCTCGATATCTGTGACGGCAGCCTGGGCACGCGAGACACGGGTGAGCGACTTCATCTGTCGCGGGAAGTAAGGCGTCGAAGGCCCGAAAGTAGAGAGCCCCAAAGCACCCGGAGATAGGGAGGACAATGCAACTAAAGCATGAATTGCGGAGAGCCAGCTGTAGGTACGTGAAGAGATATCAAAGCATCAAATACGTTGAAACCTACCACTCTCTTCGCGCTGTTGGTGATATTTCAGGCATCCGAACATTCGTGAATATGCGTCCGTCGAGGAACTCCATAATGTAGAACGGCGTGCCAATGACTGCAATGTTCTCGCAGAGTATGATCGGCTCGGGAATGGGCACTCTCTGCTCCAACAGGGTAGCCGCGTTTATGTTGTGATTATGAAGCGCGTTTAACACCGCAAACTCTCTCTCAATCTGGTGTGCGGTTTGAGAGATGAGTTGTCCAGCAGGCTTCTTACGCAAGACGAAGCGTTTCGAGCTGCTGCGAGTTCGAGTAACATATAAGTACGAGGAACAAAAGCACGCACCTTGCATCCGTCAAAAAGTATGTTGGATTAGACTGAGGAAGTCAGACAGTTAGTCACTCCCCCTGGTAAGTGTTTCAATCTACCTGCCCAAACTAAATATTTGCGTCAGTATGTTGAAAGTATGACAAGGCTGAAGCTACACACCTTGAACTGCTTCACGTCCACGGGCGCCTTTATTCCATTGACGTGCTTCTCCAAGTACTCGCTCAGCTTTTCGACATCGATATTCGCTCGCACGGGCCCATACTCTCCTCCAATCTTCCCTGACTGAGACATGCTGTAGGTTGTAAGAAACAAGCAGTGCAACGCTCAGATTCGTTGTGAACCGACAAGTTGCCACCGTACTACAGACTAGACTGTTCCCTTGGATGGGATATGAATGCCGGTGTAGCCGAGAGTCACATGTTGCAAACAGGCTAGCGTCATGCTCTCAACATCCCGAATACGTTCAAACGTTCAGCGTTCAGCGCTCAATTTTTGGTCATTAAGTTTCGCCCCCCTGCACTATGTGTTGCGCAGCGCGCATGGATGCATAAAACACGAGATACTGTTCTTTGTACCGTAATCGCTCCGCTGTCCAATGTCTTTCGGTGGATAACACACCTTCCAACTCCGAGTCCGTACTCGAATTATGACATTGCAACTAGCTTATTCGTGGACAGGACCAGCGTTATCCCATGCTTCCGGTTGGCTGATGACTGTATCAAATGTACTCCAGGAGTTGCAGGTCCTCGAGGGACTATAATAGTAAACGTTATAAGTAGCCAAGCGCGAACTCAAGTTATCTATCCATAGCTCTCTATGTTATTATGGCAGGTCGTTCAAATGCATTGAAATTCATGGAAAATAAATGAAAATGGGACATTACGGGTATTAAGCTTCCGGAACGTTCCAGGCTGCCAGCGCAATGGAGACGCGCGGGGAAAGCCGGTGGCTGACGTAATATTATTGAGCATTCAAAATTTGAGTGCGCCGAAGCTTTCCCTTACTCACCTTTCCTCCCATCCTCTTTCACCATGCTTGCTACTGTCCGCTCCCTTCGTTCCGTTGCTCGTACTGGCAACTATGCTGTATGTTGCACACTTTGAAGCACTCGGGAAATGACTGACAGCAGTACAGGGTCTTCCTCGTTCCATGATCGCGAGGAACATGAACTCAAAAGTCAATGGTAGGTATACGTGTCCATGCAGATCTCCTCATATGTTAACGTGCGGCTTGCGTATTAGGCCCCGTTGTTGGGATTGATTTGGGCACGACGAACTCCTGCGTTTCCGTCATGGAGGGTCAGACATCGCGCGTGATTGAGAACTCCGAGGGCGCGCGGACAACACCATCAGTCGTTGCGTTCACGAAGCACGGTGAGCGGTTGGTCGGTTTGCCTGCAAAACGTCAGGCCGTCGTCAACTCGAGCAACACCGTCTTTGCGTTTAAACGTTTGATTGGTCGTCAGTTCAAAGATGCGGAAGTGAAGGCGGATATGGAGCACTGGTTAGTGCGCTACTGCATGCCCATATCGCAGCCCTTGTTTAATTCATCATTCTAGGCCTTTCAAGGTGGTCCCAAAACCCGATGGCCGGCCCGCAGTGGAGGTCGATAACGGTGGTAATAAGCAGTTATTCGTAAGTTCTGCCTTCCTATTGGACGACTAAGATCCTCATTCTTCTCTAGTCGGCTGAGGAGTTGTCGTCAATGGTTCTCGTCAAGATGAGGGAAACTGCGGAGCAATATCTGAACAAGAAAGTGAAGTGAGTCTTGCCACGTCAGACATTGGAACTCCACTGTCTAAACCCTTGTGTAGTCATGCTGTTGTTACTGTTCCTGCCTACTTCAATGATGCGCAACGGCAAGCCACCAAGGACGCAGGTCAAATTGCAGGCCTTGATGTCCTTCGTGTAATCAACGAGCCAACTGCTGCTGCACTGGCATACGGCCTTGACCGTTCTGATAACGCTGTTATTGCCGTTTACGATCTCGGTGGTGGTACCTTCGATATCTCTATTCTTGAGATGCAGAAGGGTGTCTTCGAGGTGAAGTCAACGAACGGTGACACTCATTTGGGTGGTGAAGACTTCGACATTGCCCTCGTTCAACATATCTTGAGCGAGTTCAAGAAGGAGTACGGTGCAGATCTCAGTTCGGAGCCCATGGCTATTCAGCGTATCCGCGAGGCTGCTGAGAAGGCCAAGATTGAACTTTCGTCCACGTCGCAGACGGAGATTAACCTGCCTTTTATTACTGCCGATGCTACGGGTCCCAAGCACATCAACCTTAAGATCTTGAGATCGCAATTCGAATCCCTCGTTCAGCCCCTCGTTCAGCGCACGATTGACCCGTGCAAGAAGGCGCTGACTGATGCGGGGGTCAAGGCAAGTGAGGTCAATGAAGTCATTCTTGTCGGTGGTATGACTCGCATGCCGCGCGTTGTTGATACTGTCAAGTCGATCTTTGGCCGTGAGCCCAGTAAGGGTGTTAACCCTGACGAAGCTGTTGCCATTGGTGCGTCAATCCAGGGTGGTGTCTTGGCTGGCAACGTCACCGACATATTGCTGCTCGACGTTACGCCCTTATCACTTGGTATGTTGCTTCGTGCGTCTTACCGTTTATGTAGCCTTATTCGCGTTATAGGTATTGAGACACTCGGTGGTATCATGACGAAGCTCATTCAACGGAACACGACCATTCCGACTAAGAAGACTCAGACTTTCTCAACTGCTGCTGATGGTCAGACCGCAATTGAGGTCAAGGTCTACCAGGGCGAGCGTGAGCTTGTTCGGGACAACAAGATGCTCGGTAACTTCAACCTCACTGGTATTCCCCCTGCTCCCAAGGGCGTACCGCAGATCGACATCACCTTTGACATTGACGCTGGTATGTAACATCAACTCGGTTTTTGCAGGTACTGACGTTGCTCCTTAGATGGTATTGTCCATGTGAACGCCCGTGACAAGGCGACGAACAAGGACCAATCGATGACAATTGCTTCATCATCTGGCCTGAGCGACAAGGACATTGAGCGCATGGTCTCTGATGCTGAGCAGTATGCGGAGTCGGATAAGGCAAGAAAGCAAGTTATTGAGGAGGCGAACAAAGCCGACTCTATCTGCTCCGACACTGAGAAGGGTAAGTATCGGGTGGTTGTTCTTTGTAGTAGATATTTACTTGATTTTCCAACAGCGATGAACGAATTCAAGGAACAGCTCGATGCGACTGAGAAAGACAAGGTTACGAAGCTCGTTGCCGAGTTGCGTGAAATTGCTGCCAAGGGCCAGGCTGGTGATGCGTCGACCACTGCCGACGCCATTCGCGAGAAGATCAGCGAAACTCAGCAAGCGTCACTTGGCCTCTTCCAGAAGGTTTACGAAAAGCGCAACGCTGAGAATGCTGCCAACGAGTCGACATCTTCTGAGGAGAAGAAGAACGAGGAGAAGAAGGACTAGGCTCTTACTCCATGCTTCTTGTTGTCCCTCTGCCACGCCGTCGGCCTCTTGGTCGATCAGTCGTGTTTACTTGCTGTCCCTGCCTCATCTTGGCGTCCTGTCCTTTGATTGCATGCACCATAGAGCCCGTAAAAGTAATGATACGCATCCTGCTACCTTATGATCATGTCGTACAGACTATTTTTCACGTACGTAGTACCTAGTACCGTTCGGCTAGCCCCCACTCAGCATCGCCTCCCTTCACTGTACTTGTTCCCATAATGAGCAACATGAACTTCATGGAATGGTTTAGGTTGATCTTCTGATCCTCTGGTGTCTCCAACTGACTTCAAGCTTGATGCATCGTCTTCTCCAGGGGTATTGCTTAAGCTTTTGTCGCATTTTCCTATGCTCGTAGGTGGGATGAATGATCGACTCTGATTTGTATGGAAACAGGGACAGACATGCTCACGCCACAGGCGGATCACGCGGCATGCCTTGGCCGTCGCTGGCCAAGTATAGAGACCTGTCCTAGATCATAGATCGGTTCACAGTTCACCTGATGGTTCGCCCTGCGGGAAGGGATCGATCCCTGGGTTGATCGCACACTCAATGAGTCTGTAGTAGCATACATTATTTATTATAAAGCAAATAACATCACAAGCCGAGACTAGTACAGTGTATGTACAGTGAGGAAACAAGATAGAATGCCGCCGCGGTGCCATCAAGTTAGAGCGCATTACATGGAATACGGAGGCGAAGTCAGAGACGCATCGTTGATACCGTCGAATGAAATTGGCGATGCGGACATGGGGGAACAGGAGAAGAGCACAGGCGAAGGCAGAATCTCGGCGCAGCTTGAACTACCATCGCCGCTCGGGGTGTGCGTCATCCACTCGTGTTCCTTCCTATGGACGAGGGAGGGAACGCGTTGCCGAGATTTTTGATCGTTGCAAAGATTGTCTCCGGGGTGTGCGGGCGCTGCGCAAAGTTGGCCTCCTCGCCCCCGGCTCCAAAGGATTGCTTGTGTAGCTTGTTGCAGACGCTGTCGAAGAACATGCTGCCGATACCGCACGACTCGCCGCGGTGCTTGATGACAAAGTACTTGTAGCACTATTTCTTGGATGTTGGGTAGACTGCCATACTGAGCGGATCACAAACCGCCTTGTGTGCTGTAGGAGTATTTTGGGTCCTCGTAGAGATACGAGGGTGTCAAGTAGCCCCACTGCCGAAGCGCCATGCAACAAGACCCCTCACATGCAATGCTCTTGCCCTTCTCCTGTGACCCCTCTCCTCCGGAATGGGCTCTGTGATTTCGAAGTAGCAGTAGTTGACATGCATGGTAGGCGCGTAAGGGTTGCGTGGGGTGGACAATGAGGCTGATGCCAGCCGCGAAGAGCAGGAGACTGCCTTCAAGGTCCTTAATCGAGTTGTGATGCATCACCGCACTAACCAACAGGGGCGAAGTCAGAGAATCGCATGAGCATTGTTGATACTGTGACTACAGCCTGAGGCGGAACCAAAGCGGAATGGATCCATGGATCAGAGTTACATTTTACTCAAGCCATATAGTACCAGTCTCCTGTAGTAGTTAGTATACAGTTCTTGAGTCGCGGCGCGAGGACCTGTCTGACTCAACCTGCCACTGGTAGTGCAAGCTGTCTTTCGATCCAACATTAATCTTTTGTTTTTGATAGATCTTGAATTTGTCTTGAACATTCATGAATTAGATACCTTTCTGGTATGCGTGCGCAGCCTACACAAGCTGCTACGATGAAGAGGCACCATGCTGAGACAGGCACAGCGGGGCCCCGGCTTCCCGTGCTTCTCCTCAGGCCCCAGTGGTGGTCGTCCAGTATCTCCCAACTCCTATATCACATTCTTCAATTCTCTCGACGTCTACGGCGCGAACAGGAATATTCAGAAAGCAGACGATGAACAAAAACGCATATCCAGGCTCGCCAGAGAAGACACGGGACAGTCTGTGAGTCGCTCTCGGTCCGGGGTTTATCACATCGCGTACGCTGACCCGGTCGCTCGGACAGTCTGCCCAAGCTCGTGTTGAGGCCATGGATCAAGACGACTCCACCAGCGAGCCTGCTGCTGCGGAACGTGCGCGTCGTCGAGCCCTCAACATGCAGCATACTCCCGGGCTTGTGTGATGTGCGCACGAAGGATGGGCACATCGTCGAAATCACACCTAATGCTGCGCCATTCCCAGCTGGGGACGAGGCTCATGTAGTCGAAGTCGACTTGAAGGGGAAGTTCCTATGTCCGTGCGTTCTTCGTCGTTTGCTTAGGGATGCGGATCCTGATGTCCTGATGTGCCCGTAGTGGTTTGGTTGATTGTCATGTCCATATCGCAGCAGTTCCTGGAGTGCGGTCGCTCTCTGAGCTGGCCCGAGACCCACCAGAGACGGGTCATCTTAGATCGACATATGCGCTGAGAGGTGTGTCTAGTCGGAAGTAAGCGTACTGAAGCTGATATCCTCGAAGAGATGTTGCTGCGCGGCTTCACCACCGTCAGGGACACCGGTATATACGCATGTGCTCCACCGATCGCAGTTTTTTGATTTCCTGTATGTAGGCGGTGCGACCAAAGCCCTGGCCGACGCCGTCACAGAAGGCCTCATTCTCGGTCCGCGAATCTATCAGTGCGGTCGGGGGCTCTCCCAAACAGGTGTGCATGGGTTTTTTTTCGAAGTCAAGTAAGCTAACGACACCTCCAGGCGGGCACGGGGATATTGGCGGCGGTTGCTGTGGTGGAGGAAACGGTGTTACGCTCGGCCGTGTCTGCGACGGTGTCCCGGAAGTCTTGAAGACGGTCCGTGAGGAACTGAAAAGTGGTGCAGACTTCATTAAAATTCACTGTGGCGGCGGCGTCGCATCTCCTACGGTACGGATTCTGCTGGCATAAAGCTTTATGAAACTTGACCGGCCGGCATGCTCCCAGGACGCGATCGAGACGGTACAATTTACCGCCGAAGAGATACGCGCGATCACGACGACATGTACCCAGATGGGTGGAAAGCCTAGTATGTCCGTTCCTCGCTCTATATCATTCCACATGCTCACACAGATTCACGCATATAGCAACTGCGCACGCTTACACGGATGCAGCGGTACGGCATGCGATCGCCAACGGCGTGACAGGCATCGAGCACGGCAACCTCATCAGCGCGGATACTGCCAAACTGTATGCTGCCCCATGTCTTGCATAGATATATGTTTTGATCGCACTCGTATCTACAGGATGGCTGAGAAGGGCGTCTTCCTGACCCCAACGTTGGCTTGCTACGGCATCATGGTCCGCCCGCCGTTTGAGGATTACCTGCCGCCGGAGGGAAAGGTCAAGAATGAACAGGTGATGGCCAAGGGTCTGGAGGCCCTCAAAATCGCGGATGAGGCGGGAGTCACAATCTGCTAGTGTGTTCTCCTGCTCCACAGTAGTCATCTTCCGCTAATGAGGCTCTATGTTTCGAAGTGGATCTGATTTGCTCAACTCGCTGCAGGCGCTTCAAACGGAGGAGGTACTGTGATTATGTACCATGGTGTGCGTCAGCGATACTGATCACTCTCCTCAAGTTCACCGTGCGCGCATCCGTGCTGCCCTCGCCCAAAATCCTACAGCACGCGACAACTAATGCCGGTGCGTGTTGACACTCATGGTTTAAGTGGGCTATGTACTGACCAGTGCCATAGCGAAACTGCTCAGTAACCCAAAGATAGGCTCGATCCATGTCGGTGCACACGCCGACATCATCGTTCTAGACGCCAACCCCCTCGAAGATGTCACCATTCTGGACTACCCGGAAGACCATCTGTACGCAGTAATCAAGGGTGGCAGTGTAATCACGAGCCGGGTGGAGGGATTGCCTGCGTCGAGTCTATTTTGAAAGAGAGTGAGCTAGGCATAGTAAATTATGCATATATTATGTGTTGGGGAGGGAGGTGGGTGTGCTGAAGAAACTTGATTGCAAACAGTGTGTATATGTTTCTTGCCACGGATGCTGAAGATGATTATAGTCAGATTTAACATGCGGAAGTACCATTTATCTCAGGGCTCAGTGATCCAATAACAAGAATATAAGTATCCTTTGAGAGAACGACATGTCTGCTGGATAGACCATAATCAACGGATGCATGCATCGCGAACATTTGAGGCGTAAATTCAATCGGGGGTTGGGTGTTTGCATCACCAGCGTGATTATATTGCAAGGGTCATGTAAACCAAAGCCTGCGGTGAAGAATGTTTCGCTCACAGGAGTACAATTGTATTTCAAAATCGACGCATTTCCATTCCAGAAATGAATCCTCAACCTCTGCCTATCCACTTCTATGCCACTGGCGCAAGCCCCCAATCTATCCAAGGTGCCTTGAGCTCGCGCGGGTTGCACGCAAGTTTGACGCCCCAGGTTATAGCATAATGATCAAGGACAAGCTCGAGCTCCTCGATCTCGTCCAGCATCTCTAGCGCGGCGATACGCTCCTGTTCCTGTGGTGCGACGTACGCGCGGCGGATCTCGCGTAGGGTGAGGGCATGTGCGCGCGTGAAGCCGTGCTGCAGGAAACGCGTTGGGAGCGATGCGCGCGTGGGGTACGGCTCTGCGCCAACGAGCGTGACGTTGCGTGCCTACGCGGGCGCATGAGCCGCATTACAGAACGGCGGACGGGATACGCACTTGCAGGTTGGCCCGCATTACCCGCCCAAATGCGTCTTCGAGGCCGAACATCTCATACACGACCGCACCGAGGACGCAGGGCGTGCCCGAGGGCGCGTGTGGCGACGGAGAGAAGAAGTCGACGAACCATTGGATGAGTGCGGCGGATGCGGCGGGGGTCATGTAGACAAGCACGCACTCAAAAATGAGGAGGGTGGGAACGGCAGGAGAGAGGAAAGACGCAAGAGGCGCGAGGACGTCGGCAGGGGGCTGGCGGAGGTCCGCGGGGAGTAGATGGTACGTAGGCGCGTGCAGCGCGGTCCCTCCATGAGCTGCGTGAAGTCAGACCGGGCGTCGAATGGAGTCGGTGTACGCACACAGAGACACGCTATCAGGGCTTCCGAGCACGGCACTGAGCTCCTTGCTCTTGCGGATGGCCATCGCTTTCTTCGTGGTAACCGCGGGGAAGTCGAGCTCACAGTACGCCCGCAGACAGCCTTTGCGCGGATCTGTCTGCTTGGGTCGTCGCCGTCAAGCTGCGGCTGCGAGCGCAGGGGCGAGCGGGGAAGGGGGAGCACGCACCGCGAGCCGCCAGAACCGAGTGTCGCTCCCTGCGCCGAGGCTCACGATCTGGCACTGCGAACTCTCCTGCTCGGCGAGGGCGAGCCAGCGGTCGACGAGGGCGTCGATGCCCTCGGAACGCACATAGGTGCCGATGTTGATGAGGGGCGGGCGAGGGGGCTGGAGGTGAGCACGAGGGATGAGGTGGCGGATGAACGGGTCGTCGAGATAGCGTTTCTGGACGGCGGAGAGGCGTGCGAGAGCAGCATCCGAGTCGGTTTGGCGAATGGCGGCGTCGGCGTCGGGGGGTGTTTGCTCGCGATGCGGAGGCAGCATCGGGGTCGACGGGGAGAAAGAGCACAAACAAGCGCTGGCCCTCCGAGCCGTACGGGGTTTCCCGATTGAGGCGTGTCCCGAACGTCTTCCTCCCCGGCGAGCGCAACAGCCCCGATGGCCTCAATTCCCCTCGTTGCGCCCGTCTTCCCTGCGGGCAAGGAGCCGCTCCCCCCTGGTGTCTCAGAGGAGGAGCGCCAGAACTTTCTGCAGGCAAAGAAGTACCAGGACTACATGAGCATGGGCATGGAGTCGTGTGTCGCGAAGACAGTCATCGCCGGCGCAGGAGGTCAGTTTCCGTCCCCACCTTCTCCCCTCTGCTCTCGCAAACATGTGCTGGAAGTTACCCCCCACCCACAGGCCTTGCCATTGGCGCATTTTTCTCGCTCATGAGCACGTCGTTCGCGTACGAGGACCCCCTCCTCCGCCAGCAGCACGGTGCGCTCAGCCGCACACAGAAGGCCTCTGAAGTGTTTAAAGAGATGGGTCGCGGCATGTGGCGCAGCGGAAAAGGCTTTGGCAAAGTCGGTGCGCTGTTTGCGGGGATCGAATGTGTGATAGAGTCTGTGCGTGGGTCTCTAGCATCGCTGGCAGCACACGCTGACTCGCCCCATAGTATCGCGCGAAGAACGACATGGTCAACCCTATTGCTGCTGGCTTCGTTGCAGGCGGCGTACTAGCCCGCAACGCAGGTCCAAAAGCCGCGTTCGGTGGTGGTCTTGCATTCGCCGCGTTTTCTGCTGCAATAGATCTCTTCCTTAGAAGAGAAACCCCAGAGTCAGTGTATGCAGTGTTTTCTCGTGCGCCCTCACTAATTCGCAGCCCAGTGAGGATTGATAATGCCACGATTTGTACTGACAGGATTCATACACATAGACTGGCTAGCCACAAAGTAACGTACTTGTGCATACTAATTGCTGACACTTGCATAATCTATTGGACATCACTCTGCAATGGATCTTCGGGCTTCGTAAATTGATGTCGACACAACAATACTCTATGCTATCTTTTTCGACGTCCGACACCATATGCCGCCCACAGTGCGCTGAGTGCTAATCCGTCGTGCAAGATACACGCAGATATTCAATCGTGCAGGGATTCGAGCAGTATTATGTTGAACGAAGATGGTACCAGCCGGTCACGATAATCCGCCTTCTACACCGTGCATTGCTGATCCGAAAGCCTCAGAGGCGGCGGATGTCCTGTCACAGCAGAACGTTCAATGTTAGGCCACGGTTTATAGGCTGCACAGTTCGCGTGGCGCGCCTCTCCGAGGATAGGCGACCATCTGCCCGACTCACCAAGTGAGCGGCTCTGCGTGCTGATTGGTGCCCAGCCAGACCATACTTGAAAAACCGAATACACGGATGAGAATATTAATTTCCGATTCGTATTCCTACATACAGATGTTGCGCTTCTTACACCAACAGCGGTGCCGTTCCGACTGCTTCCGTCTGCTTCTCATATTCATCGCGACACCAGCGAGCGGGAGGAAGAGGCAGACCCAGCGGTGGCTAGTACATTTCGAGACTCATCCCGTCGTGGATCTCGTAATCCGAGAGTGTGATGTGGTCCTTATATATCGTATACCTGCGGGGCGGCAGGCAAGATACTCAGCGATGAGGACGTGAACGGAACCTGCAGCGCACCATTTCTTGAGCTGGATCTTGGTGTGATCCGTGCCTGTCTGGGCCGCGATGAGTTTCTTGAGGTCGCCCACGGTGTCGTCTGGGCTGCACTTTACACGCACTATGCGGACGCAGCGGGGATGGTGAGGATGTGAGGCACAGAGCAGGGCGCAGGGCGCCATACGTACCTTTGCGTCCCAGACGGTCGTTCGCGATGACCTGCGGATCGTGATAGATGGACCGCGGACATCGAGCGAGAGCGAAGTGATGGTTGAGGAGAGGTAGACGTCAGTTCGTGTACCGGATGGGGACGGCAGATAATACGCACTTCAATGAGAGGCATGGTGGGTGCAAAGGGCGAGCACAACGGATGTGAGGTGCCGACCTGCAAGGACGATAATTAATGGTTACGTAATAGGATTAACAATGAAGGAAAGACTGATTATAAGCACGACTCTACGGATGACGTCGAAGAACGTCTTTGAGACGCAATGGATCCATTACTCAGCACAGCGCACTAGGACACTTATCCTCCATCGCATCTGCTTGTCTGCATCCACTCGCTACCATGGGCATTCCTGACGAAGACATCCACCCCGTCGCAACTGGTGCCGCTGCGGAGACGGTTGCAAAGCACCAGGAGCCCCAGGACCTAGTCTTCTACTCTGGATGGGTGTGCACGCATGTTCACCTAAAAAATTGCCTCTCTGACCTCTTCACAAACAGTTTTGTCCCTTCGTCCAGCGCGCGTGGATCGTCCTAGAGGAAAAGAACATCCCATACCAATACAAAGAGGTCAATCCCTACAAGAAGGAGAAGCACTTCCTCGGTACGTGCACACGGTCTTTCCATCTCCTCCTGCTGACCGCGTACGACAGAAATCAACCCGAAGGGTCTCGTCCCTGCCATCGAGTATGGCGGCAGGGCGCTCTACGAGTCCCTCATCATCTGCGAGTTCTTCGATGAGCAATACCCGCAACACGCGCCCGCCCTCTATCCGCGCGACCCATTTGCGCGCGCTAGCGTCCGCCTCTGGCTCGATCACGCCGCGAAGCTCGTCGTTCCCGGCTTCCACCGCATACTTCAGGCGCAGGGCGTGGACGCCCAGCAGCGCGCGCGCGATGAGTACGCTGCCGCGCTCCGCACGATCGCGGAGCAGGCACAGGGCCCGTACTTTCTCGGCGCGGAGTTCAGCATTGTCGACGCCGCCATCGCGCCGTGGGCTGTACGCGACTACATCCTAGCGGAGCACCGCGGATACTCTCGAGATGCCGTTGGCGAGAAGTGGAAGCGATGGGCGGAGGCGTTGGAGACCCGGGAGAGCGTGGTCAGGACGAAGAGCGTAAGTGCTGCTGGAGCTCGACTTTGTATGAGTGCTCATTCATATTCTGGTGCAGGACCGCGAGCACTACGAGCCGATCTATGGTCGGTACCTCCGCGACGAGGCGCAGAGCGAGGCGGCGAAGGCCACTCGGGAGGGAAGGGTCATCCCGTGAGGCGTTTTGTTTGGGAGTGTGAACTGACTAAAGCAGATCATAGATAACTAAGTCTACATTGCAGAGCTGTCCCTATAAGGTGTATATAGGGAACAGGAGGGCAAAACTAAGGTACAAAGCTGTAGTAGCTACATCTTAAATATAGAGAGACATCAGAATGACATAGAGTTCTGTTGAGGTAACTAATGATGTATCAGCTGATAAGTTGAATCAAGAAACTCATAGATTGAGATAGAGGAGATGACTACTGAAATGAATCAGTAATATGAACAACAACAGATAGATAGAGATAAAGTGCATCAGTGAAATGGACTGTAGCTATAGATAGATTATTCAGGGTCAAATGAGGATAAGGCAAGAAAAAAGAGAAACCCCTCCTGAGACTATAACATCTACCTCATTTGCAAACACAACACACACCAGATGCTGACTCTGATCTGACAAAGAGACCACTGGTGTATATTGACTGGTTCAGGCCTTTTCATGCTTGAGAGAAAAATACACTTTGATTTACAGTTGCATGCTCAACCTGAAACAGTGGGCAGCCACTCACTGTAATTGTACTGCTCACCTACATTCAACAAAGCTGCTATCTTGTACCTCAGTTTGGGACAGCTATAGATCATAGTTGGTCAAATGTAAATATTCTTTCTGAGCATCCCATCTTCTACTTAAACCCATGGATTAGTGTAGATGATTTTCTTGCAATTCAAGGTGTTGTTTGTTAATTGAGTTGAATTCATGCTGAATGGAGTGCCCCAGGCTGACATACTATAGTATCAATAAAACTAGAACTGTATTAAACACAAGCTATGCAAGTCTACAGCTATACTTAAGTGTCTATAATATGAATATCTGTTCACAGGTACCTATAGTGTCTATGCTCATTGATTGGTGTCTATAGTGTCTACATGTGTCTATGCTGAATGACCTATTCTATGCTTGCTACAGATACCTACATTTTGACCCCCTTCTATAGATGACTACAGTATAACAGTCATGCTACCATAGCAGTAACATTTCCTGATGTGAGACTGTAACAGTGATGGTTCAGGATTGGAGGCTTGGGATAATGTGCCTCACTTCTCCAAAGCAGCCAGGCATTCAAGGAGAGCTTTGCATTGATTTTCCTGGTCAGGGAAGGCAATTACAACTTGATCTCTTGTTCCTCTGATGTGGCACTTCTGAGGCATAACAAAGTGATTCCCTACATAGGGAATTACCTTCTGAGCATCACAAGTCTGGTGTTTCTGTCTCTTAGGAGGTGTTGGAGGGTGTGGTATAATGTAATGATCCATGGTGCACAAGGGGAGAGACAGACAGCAACAACTTACAGGTGACTAGAAAGCCAGAAGACAAAGACAGACTGATGCAAATATAGTGAAAATAAAAACAAGCAGAAGCCTGATGGCGGACAGGCTTTATTCTTGACGGTCGAGGAAGCCTCTATGGGTATACATGAGATGCTCACTGCGATGGCTAGTGAGGGTCGTCAGACGGTCAATGGGAGGTGCCGCAGAGCCGCATGCGAGCGTCGTGGAAGGGATCTAGAGTGCCCATATTTCCATATCAGGATGCGGGCCAGACGCATCTTTGAGATGGAGATGGTTTGACCCATTTCCCACCAGCCCGATCGTGGTCTATGTGATATGCTCCCTTGTTACCTTAAGTGGGGGGTGAGGTGATGTACATAATTGGTCGAACACAGCAGAGGTTTCGGGGTTATGCTCTGGATGGTAAATTCGGCGCTGCCTCCAAGAACGTTATTATCGACAGGAGAGTATGTAGCCTATAGAAGAATGCATAATGAGCTGTGTCTGTACTATGTGAGATCCAGGCAGCTTTCATCGACCCAGGCGCAGGATGTGAATGGAAAAACGTGAACCTAGTTAGCCCTTCCATAGTCGACAGCCTCCTTTGTCCAGAGCCCTCTTGATTTTTGAGTCCCGTCGGTTGGGCGCAAGAGCGAGGCAGGTTGGCACGTTCTCTGGCTGCTCGATCCAGAGATGGTGCGGGATGGGTGGGTCGCTGGCCGTGAGGAGTGAGCTGAGGCGCTGGATACTGCCCTCATCAGCCGTCTGGTCCCGTCGTGGCAGATCGTCAACACGGCATAGCACAGGGATGTTGTTGAAAGAAGTACCTGAAGGACGGACTAGCGGGAGAGGATGAGGATTGTCCAGCTGATGGTGAGTAAGAAGGCGCGAAAGACTATATGCGCGCACCTTCCGCATGTTGGTAAGATCTTGAAGGTATACCTGTGTATCTGGATGGTCGCGAGTTTCGTGGAGGACCTAGAAGGGCTGCATGTAAACTTACTCAGACTCCCGTGGGTGAGGACTCACAGCGGCGGTGGCATGGGCGACCTGAGCCATGAGAGGACCTACTCCCCATCCTTCTGCCTGTAGCAGCAGTTAGCGTTTAGATGTGGAGACGAGGGATGGGCGTACGTCAAGGAGGTCTCGCCGGACGACGATCTGCATGACGAGCGGCGGGGTCGACGCGGCCGAGGAGACGACAGGGGAGTTGTGCATCGAGCTCATGCGCGGGTGGAAGAGACGCATGGGGCGGACAGTCGCCCGCCTGTTTGCTTTCCTGTTCCGGCGACGGAGGAGTTTGTCCGGCGAAATATACGTCGGTGGCACTGGCGCCGCTCGCCCACTTCCATTTCTGGCAAGTGCCTTTCCCGTTCTGACCGGCCCTTGGGGACACTGGCAAGTCCAACAAATGCTTGGAGTTCTTGCCGCATGACTATTTAGAGTCGACCCAAGTTCTTTTTCCTACGCCTCATTCTTGTCCCTCCCCATCACTCGTCGATTGGGCGCCGCTTTGTCCGCGAAGGTGCTGTCGAGGAAGAAGTAGCGAGAGGACTAGCTACGCACGTCTGCGGCCTGTGTTTCTTTCTGTGAGGTGAACACGAGCCATCTCAGAACACGCATTCACGGAGTCGGAAGAATCGGGTCCCCAGACGTACGAGCCGGGCCTGGCTTCTTGATTGCTTGCATGTGGAAGTTGTGCTCGCTGCCGGGAAGAGGAGGCAGAGCCGGCCAGGACCGGTTTTTGTGTATCGGATCGTGATCCGTCTGAAATCTGGTCTGGATCGGTCAGGCACGCTTACCTCCTCCTTCGCTATTTGAGTCGGGCGCTCTCAATTCACTCGCTGTATTTCTCCCGCTCTCTCTCATCCCACACATGCCTACTGCCACAAAACCACCTCAAAAGAATGCTCTCGACATCCGCCTCGCAGAGTCCGTGGTTCTTCTTCGCGCTGGAGATGCCACTGGTCGTCTGCGCAACATGCAAGCCGACCCGTCCCCCGGCATGCTTCGCGGTCTTTTAACCCTCACCCTCGCAAAGCCGACGCGCATCTCCAGCATCGAGATTGAGCTAGTGGGAAGAACGAGTACGGCCTGGCCAGAAGGTGCATATTGCCGCCATTTCTGTTCCTTTGTTTTGCCTCTCACACACCTCGCTGTGTAGGCGTCGGAGCCCGTCGCATCGAAGTCACAGAGGACCACGAGATATATTCCCAGTCCTATGTCCTTTTCCGCGCCGGATCCGACACCCCATACAAGCATTCCCGTCGCACGCATTCCGTCGGCCCTGGACTTGCTCTCGACCATGAAGACGACGACCATGACAATGACCGTGACCATTCGGATCACTCTAGCGACGACCAACACATAGAACGTCACAGGGCAGATGCGACAGCTGAGACGCGGGGGAGAGACTACGGCGCGATATCAGCGGGCACGTATAGGAGACTCGAGCGGCGACACCAGAGCGTGGACCACACCACCTTCAATCGTGAGTTCGTCGCGCACCGCGTCCGTGCCGGTTTCCCTTCTTCGCATTCCCCGCCATATTCCCCACCCTACTCCGCCGAGAGTACTCCCCAGTACCCGTTAAGTCCAAGCGCGTCCGTCTCGCATCGCATGCGCACGGTTGAAGAGTCGCCCTCGTATGAGTCGTCGTCGTCGTCTTCGTTCCCGGAGGAACTCGGCCAACGAATATCGGAGCCGGACACCGAACACAACAGTACGTCACTTTTCTCGCCATACTCCGGTCTACCTGACATGTCTGACTGTCACGCTCATAGGCGTGGCATCCCCTCACCGCATGCAGCACCTTGCGCGGCTAAGTTTGCCATCATCGTCTAGTCTCCGGCTTGATAGCCCATCCGCGTTGACATCCGCACGCGCCAGTATCGACGAGGACCGCCCTTTCGAATTCCAGCATGGCCGCAGCGCGAGCCCATTATCGTCTCCGTCTCCTCGGTCTGCGTCCCGCTCGGTCGCACGGGAACCATCACGCTCTTCTGACGTGCGGGACGGAGACGATGCTCGCGGGCGAAAACACAAACGGTTCAGCCTCGCAAACGTGTCGAATGCGCTGCTCGATGTCGTCATGGACCGTATGCGCTCGCGTTCGCGTTCAGCAATGATAGGCCTGGATGTACATGAAGGAGATGTCACCCCGCCGCGCGGGCGGACACGGGAGCGTAGCTTGGATCTTGTCGATGGGCAGCAGCAGCGAGAGGAGGCGCATCGGGAGCGGTCGGCACTGGAGCGGGTTGGGGCGGTGATTGGGCTAGAAATGGATGACGAAAAGGAACATGGAGATGGGTGGAAGGAGTTCCGCAAAGGTGCGTGTGTGAGTAATGGTGAATGATACGTCTGGCTCACTGTATGCGCTCAGGCGTGTACACATACCCAATATCGTTTGCAATTCCTGCTACTGCACCCCCGTCACTAAAGTGCGACTATGGCTCGGTAACATGGAAGCTCAAGGCGCATGCGCACCGTCCGGGAGCGTTCACCACGAAGCTCTCGGCCTCGCAGGAGATCACAGTGGTAGCTTGTCCATCGGAAGACGATCTGGAGGAAACCGAGAGCATTATTGTCGAGCGACAGTGGGACACGCAAATGCAGTACTTGATCAGTGTTGCAGGACGCAGTTTTCCTCTTGGTAGCGTTATGCCCATCAGCATTACATTTATGCCCTGGACCAAAATGAAGGTTCACCGCCTGTCGGTGTTGCTCGAAGGTACCTCGTTTCCCTCATCAATTCTCTGCGTTTGGCTGAAAAATGTGTGCTGGCAGAGCGTACCGACTACTGGACGGACTTTCGCCGCATTGTCCGGACAGACCCCGTCCTCCGTGTTCCGCTTCTTGCCCTTAAACAATCGCAAAAGGAGAGAGATGGACCCCCGCTCCTCCCTCTCGACCCGGACGATCCACAGGCGTTCGCGCGCTCGCCTCTGGCGACACTCGTTCCAGACGGGGAAGACGCGGGCGAATATGCTTCGAGTATGATGGGCCCTGGTCCATGGCGCATCCGGACGGACGTGCATCTGCCAGCTCCGTGCACCGCGCAACCAAACCCGAACTTGCACCTCCACTTTACGAATCGCAACCGGCGGAGCAACATCTTCATCACACATATGCTCAAGATCGTCTTTCGCGTCGAGCGCGGCGATGACCAGGCGGTGGACCCGCACTCGGGCAAGCGCAAGCTGTTTGACATCGTTGTCCAGACGCCGATACATATCCTCTCCGTGCGTGGCATATCTTTCCGGTTGTGGTGGGCATAGGCTGACCTCATTGATACGTACAGCACCTGTGTAATCACGAGTACCTCTCCCTCCCGCCATATTCACGCACCCTCGAATTGCAACCGTCGTACGAGCACGCGCGAGCTCCGGGGCGAAGTCAGTCGGCCCTCTTACCTGGCGCACGACGGCCTGTAGAGCGTACGGCGTCGGGGTCACACATCCCGCTGTCTGAACATCACCCGCATCCGAACCCGCACCAATCGCACATCCTTACACCGCCTCTTTCGCGGCAGAATTCCATCTTCGAGCGCGGGACGCAGTTTGAGCGGCTTGTCGCCGGGCAGGAGAGCGAGATCGGCGAAGCACCCCCGTCATATGAGGAGATCGTGCACGCGTAGTGATGTTGTCCGTGTTCGTTTTCGCTCGTGGTCCCTTGCACGGGAGACATGATCCATGCGTATTTACTGCTGATGAGTCTGTTCACATTTGTTTCCTAGAAGCTTCGTAAGCCTATGGCCCGCTTTCTCTTGCTCGGACTATGTTGTAGCCTAAACCTTGAATATTTCCATGGCCGCTCTTCGCAATGGCCGTACCCGTGTCTTATCTTATCTAGCTTCCGGCTTGAACCGCTAACCATGAAACTGAAGAAGTGAAAATCTTACTGTAGCTGACAATATGCAAGTACCTACAATATACATATAGAATGTGAATAACGATAGGGATGCAGTGATAATCTACGATGTACTTGGTGAGTATTGATGCGTGTGTGGGCGGTGGACTAGATCACTATGGCATTGCAGGCAAGCGGAAACCAGTCGTTCAGCCATCTGTGTGCATAGTCATCTGGGTCTGCGGTCGCTACGCACTCACGTCTCCATTGCCCACAGGACGATCCTGCTCGTCGCGATCTGGCGTATCGCGGCTGGGGGCCTCGGACAGCGTGCGCAGGACAGACAGTCTTCGCGAGCGAGGTGATTCGGGAGAAGACAGCTTCGCCGGGGCAGATTCCTCGTCGTGATACGCAGGCGTTTCCGAGGTCGGCGGTGGCTCGACGACATCAAAATCAGACGGAAGCATGACCGCGCGGTCGATCGCAACCGGCAGCCCGCGGTGGCGCCCACGCAGCATGACCGCGCAGATGATGAGCTTGGACAGGGGACTGAACGCGCCGGACAGCGAGAAGTTGTCCTGGATGGGTACAATCAAAGTATGTCAGCGAGAGCGGGCGCACGGAGACAGAGTAGACGGACGTAGGGAACACCGAGGCTGAGGCCGACACCACCGTATGCAGACACGGTCTCGAACACTGTGACGAGAAAGTGAGCGCGCGAATCTGGCAGGAGGCAGGCGCTACTTACGAACGTTAAAGATGTTGAACCACGTCGCGTTGGCAGGATTTTCGAGGCTGTCGCGCTAACAGTTGGGGCAAATTTTATAGGTGCGATAATAAGGGCTGTAAAGTGACGTACTTCGACGATGCATATCAAGACTAGCGCGACTGCTAGCCACCACATATCTTATGTGGCGGGTACTGAACAACATGTCCTGCGGAGCGAGGGGGTACTCACCAAAGGCAAGTTGTTTCCGCATGTGCATTGCAAGATATCGACTCCATACCGTAACCCGATTCCCGGCGGGATTGAAATTGACATCCACCGAGGACTGGTCGTCCTCAAAAACACCCAGTGACTTTTCTTCATAAACATTTGTCGAACGGACGCTGTGATCAAATAGGTTTCGTCGGTTCTTTCGTGCGCGAATGAAAGGCGTACCTCATAGCGACCGGGTCTGTTAGTGGAATGAGTAAGATTTCGGGAGTAGATGAGTGAGCATGACTCACATACGCTGATGTACATCATGATTACATAGAGTACCCTGAGATAATATAAGCAAGGGCCCCAACTATGGTCGTTCCACTGCTCACTTGACAGCTGGTGCCAGAGCAGCTAGGGGTACTATACCGAAGCCAGCTGCGCGAACGGCGACGGCCTGCAACATTCCGTCGATGACACGTACTCCGACGGGAATTGACCCAATCACAGAATTGCCGAGGTCCAAAACAAGGAAAGCGAACCAATCCGTCGTGCTAACACCGGTACTTCAGATTAATCATCACCACGAACGGGTGTCAAAACAGGCTTACTTGAGAATCGTCAAAATCGTCAGCAAGAACCATGTCTGGTGAGAAGGGAAAAGGTATATGAAGCAACGTCTAGGATGATCGAGTAGGAAATGCAAGGTCTCATTCAAGCGAGACTGCCGCGGCACTAGCTTGCTCAATATCCATCTAGTGGATCGTCAGCTATGCACTTGATGAATAGGAAAATCATACATTGTAAATCGTAAACTAGGAACGGGATACCGTCCGATCAAAAATTATAGCGTGAATGCCTACATCTTCAGATAGCACGGTGTATATGCACTTACAATATAGGCTGACAAGAATAGATCAGCCAGTAAATGCAAGCACATAGAAAGCGAGCTCACAAAAGCAGTGTTGCCAGCCAAGATCACGAATATCATGGCCACTATCATTGGGTACGCTTCTTGAAAGGGTAACATGGATTGATCCACCAGCGACATTCCCGCATTCGTGTACGCGGAGGCCACCTGAAATGCGGAGAACCTGTATGCATCGTTAACAGAGCTGACCTGCGGAGGAACACAACGAGGGAACCATACCAAATAGGCGAGGTATTCCTGAATAACTGCGGGGTCTTAAAATCCGCGCTCCAGCGAGGTATCGATACATAAGGCGCAATGATGGTGAAAGCCATTAACTGCGTCACCAGATGATACTACAGCGATGTCAGCATCTCTAAGACAAATATAGCATCTAGAAAAGTCACCCCTCCAACAATCCAAAGCAGGGCCCCAAGCGCACGGTATTCAACTCCTCCGAGCTCCTCCAGTTGCTCGTGTGTCAGCCTCTTAAACGTTGAGTTGCGGCCGACGACCGCCTCGAAGCTTATATACGACACGGGCCGGGCCCCTGGCGCCACTGAACCGTGTTGGGAAACAATTGTTCGCGTCCGCGGCATTGTAACCGTGCGGGTCAACTTTCGCTCCAGTTTGGGGAAAAAATGCCTGAACAGTCTAGAGAGGATCTCAAATGGCATGGGAAAGCCGCCAAAGCCGGTATCCATCACTCGGGGAGGATGCGAGTGCAAAGACGCTCTCGACTCGAATGTATGCGGCATCGATATGGTTGGTCTGTGCATGGACCCTTACCAAGACTGTTGGTAAACAATTACAAGACAGTGCGCTAAACGGTGAACAGCTCACTACGATCGTGTGGAGTCGAATAGTCGGTGATGGTGCCCTGTTGGGCCAATGAGTTGACCCGACCCCCAAACTCACCGAAAGAACGAGCAGAGCGCAACGGCCGAGGGGTTGCAGCAAATTCGATTGTTTGCGTTCTCGGCAAGTAGCCTTGCCTGTTGGGTGAGGCAACGGACACAGAAATCGAACGCGGTAGCCTATCTCCTTGCCCTAGAGAACATCATCAGATCACAATATTGTCACGTTGTATATCACAGACCAGATTTGTGCAATTCGGACATCATAGGTGGCACTTGGGGATCCGAAAGAACTCGCCGCCGACTAAAAAATTATAATCTGCAAGTGAGACGCTTGCACGACGAATAGACGCACTTTTGTTCCTCCTCCTCGTCGCCAGCCCCGTGGTGTTTGCTATCTGAAACATCTGACTCCAACTCGGTCACAGACGCAGAGCGAGGTGAACCTTGGAGAGCAGGTCCATCCACAGGCGCAGGGCTTTCTATGTCTGAAAACGTCAAGAACTGCGGCGAAGAGGAGACGTCTCCATGAGGTGCTTCACTTGTTGCGTGGCCCCTAGTGTCCATACGAGCTTCGCTGATCCACCCGCTCGGATTGATTCTGCGCGGTGCATCATCCATCCTACGAATCATATCTGGCCGTAGACGCGACGTCTGCGCCCCTCTATGGTCAGGAGTGGAACTACTTCCACTATCATTAGCATCGCCGGAATCCAATTTTGTCTGGCCGAAGACAATATTTGCTGCTCTACGCCACCACGGAACTAACTTGACTTCCACGTGTTTGTGCGATTGACGAGACAACTTGCGTGCCATGTCAGCTTCCATGAAGCGCTGGAATTTCTTCGCAAAGAAGCTCCTACGTGACAGCTCAGCAACGGCTCCACGTTGTGCATAAGAACCTACCTCCGTATATACACCATTACCCATGACACCACTACCTATAAAAAGGTTCATAACGCCTCCAACACATAGGAGTGTATCACTGACAATGTTTCCAAGGGACAACTGTATGAACAACAAAGCCTGCTGGAATGGCGTCATTCGGCTGAGATCGATGCTTGCGAGGCCGCAGACGGCGAAGGCGCTGACGGAATTGAAGAGGCAGTCGATGTAGGCGATGTGGAATTCTCCATTGGCCGCATATATGATGGCAGAGAATATCAGAGGCGCAAAAAGGCTGCGAGAGATAGGTGTTTAGCGATCTGCGTGACCACAAAAAAAGCAAGAAGCACGATCGCAAAAATAACAAGAGCACTAGATCTGCGTGTCGTTACAATGATCACTCGAGTGCATAAGTCGCTTGGTTCAGGAGGAACCTCCCCAACGAGATTCACCCAGGGGATCTCGCGTCGCTTGTTAATTGAATCTATAAATCACAACCCTGCATAGTGGATCTTGTCCAGGAACAACTGGCCTTGATCCATAGTTTCAAGCCAAGAGCCGCTGCTACGCCCAGTCTGCTCAGGTTGACAAATTCTATCCTCCCGCGCTATCACCCCACAGTTACCTTATACACGAACTGACATCTAGACCTGCAATCCAGATACATGAACCGATACCACACACGTCAGTACACAACAGCTAGGGCTTGATACCCGGGTCCTCGTGTGCTCGATCATAGAGACATTGGACTGCACTAGAGTCTGGGAAAGAACACTCACAAGACAAGGATGTGGACGCGGTAGAAGTTCAGATGCCCCCGGAAGTACCGCCAGATGTTCGAAAGCCAGTTCCACGACTTCCGCGAAAGACGACGGGACGGCAGCGAGGGCATGCGCGGCGGGCGTTCCGACGATCAATGGGTTTTGGAGGCTGGCGCCAGGCGAGGATGGTGAAAACAGACGAGAAAGTTTCCGAACAAGCTTCGGAATTTGGGTCGTGTTAGCTCACGAATTGCATGGGAAGGGAGACAGCAAAGGGGCCGAGGGCAGGAGGTGAACGGCAAAAATGACCACTGCAGGAACCAGCCACCGGACAGCCACCGTACGCCGGACGGAGATAAAATTAATGGTACACTCCGCTTAGATCTCCTCTCGATCCCCTCGTCGAATTGTATCTCCGATTGTTTCATTTCCGGCTCCGCTAGCCGTGTCGTCATTTGGTTGCGGAGCAACACAGCATGAGCTCCATGGCATATAGCTTCTCGCAACGCGTTTCGATATTTAAAAAAATGATGAGTATATATCCGAGCTAAAATAGCTACTTAGCTTTCCTTCGTGTTAGACCAAATCTTCACTGCCGCGAGCGGCGGATACGGCTGAAGCAACAACTGGTTCAAGAAAGAAAGGGGCGACTGCTATGTAAAGGGGTGACCTGGTATTGATGAATGTTCGTCCATTAAGAAAAATAGAACAATTACATTCATTTTGTCGCAAAAAATGACCCAGCGAGTGCGTACACAACATACCAAACTCGGAACTGGGCTGCCTAGTTCAACTTAACGTATGGCGCTTGATTCGAGCTCAGAACACCCGAGTCGATAGCAACAAAGTTCCATTGATATGCATACTTCACCTGCCCCCAACCCCTTCAGCCTGAGGTGCGAGAGTTATAACACCTCGAGCAAGACTTTTGCTCTTCGTCCGTTTGAAACGTATTTTCTAACATGGTCCCGACGCCGATGGAGTCAAGAGGAAGGTGCGACACAATCGCGGTCAGACTAGAAAGAATAAAGGAGAAAATGTGATGGATATGTCGATACCGCAATCTCCGCCTTCCATGCTTCCGATAATATACCACGACAGGCCAAAGTGTGCGCGTGTAAACATTCGAAATTGTCGGACAGAGATGACACGTCGTAATGAATGTATCTTTCCTCTCCTCGGACTTAAAGCTAACCCAGGCGAACAACACAATACTTGCAAGTTTTGCAATACTGTAACGTCCGCCTAGACTTGTTAGGTATGCGTAATACTTCAAGCCACAAAGCATTCATAGACCATACGGGTACGCATCGCAGAGGCTCGTGATATTACAGTGTCTACAAATCATATATGTACATCCAAACGCGCAAGGTATCATAGAAGAATCCATGCCCAATCTACCAGCCGCAACACATCTACAGCTTGCTCTCGTTGAACTTGGCACCGGCGAGGGGTTGGTCTGTGTAGAGCGATCAGCGAACGCACGATGATCCCAATAGAGCACACACGCACAAGTTTGTTGGAACAGGTTGTCCTGTGGTGTCATCACGATGTGCGACGACAACGCACTCGCGTCAACCATCTCCGGGACCAGCTCGTCGATCGTCCGCGCGCCCAAGAGGCGCATGTTCATCTCAAACTCGTCCTATGGCCCAATGTCAGCATCGCCGCGGAGCATCACAACCCGCGGAACCACGCACCCTGAAGATCTGGATCGCCTTTTCCACACCCTCCTGACCGTAGCTACAGAATGCGTACAGGAATGGCCGGCCAACACCAACGGCCTTCGCCCCGAGGGCAAGTGCCTTGAGCACATCGCTCGCGCGACGCACACCGCCGTCGACGAAGATCTCGAACTTGGGGTCGGGGAAGTAGCCGCGCGCGCGCAGGGCCGCGGTCACCTCGACGAGGATCTCGAGACCAGATCGCGCGGTGTCCAGCTGGCGACCACCGTGGTTGGAGAGGACAATACCCTGGACGCCCGCCTCATACGCGAGGATGGCGTCCTCAGCCGTAGCAATACCCTTCAGGATAATGGGCACTGTGGATGGATGGAGTCAGCGTGCGCACACGGAGAATAAGTGCAGAGCGCGCACTCTTTGTGATGCTCTTAAACCAGGGAATGTCCTTCCATGAGAGGCTGGGGTCGATGAAGGACTAGAAAAACAAGGTGAGCGGAGCAGCAGCATAACAGGAATGAGAGACGGACGCTGATGGCGCGGGCAACGCCCTGATCTTTCTTGACACCGTCCTGGCCCTCCTGGACTTTGGCGACGCCATCATCGCCAACAAATTTCATGCGCATATCCTTCTCGCGCCTGCCGAGTTGGGGCGCGTCGACGGTGATGAAGAGCGCCTTGACGCCCCGCTTCTCCGCGTGCTGCACATACTTCCTCGTAATCTCGCGATCCTTGTTCACGTACCTGCACCAGCATCAGAACGAGTCAGTAACCAAGTACGCTTGGCTTGCAAATGCGGCACGTACAACTGCAGGTAGAGCGTCTGGTCGGGCTTGGCAGCGTCGACGATCTCGTCAAACGAGCACGACGCCAACGTCGCAATCTGGAACCATGGGCGAGTCAGCGCCTATGACAGTGCTCAGCGAGAGTAGTAGATCGCACCATCTGGATCACCCCGTGGTTTGCCGCTGCCCGAGTAAGACAGAGTTCACCCTCTGGGTGCCCGAGCTTGCCAAGTGCAGTCGCCGACTGATTCAATGGCATTCAATTGCAGTTCACATGATTCTTTCAGATGCACTTACAATGTAGACGGGGAGACTGGATTTGTGTCCGAGGATCGTCGTCGACCAGTCCACCACGGTCACGTCCCGGAGTATGCGTGGACGGAACCAAACGCTAGCACCAAGATATGAGTTCACATCACATTGTGCAGGACAGATGGCCTTACCGCTGGTACGCCATCCTGTTCTCACGAATGGTGATCTCATCGTCGGACGCAGACGAGTAATAGGCCTGTCGCACAAATAAGAACGGCGCTTGGCATGCAATCAAGCTGACAGAAGACATACCCAAGCCTTCTCCGTGATGACCTGGCGCGCGACAGACTGTGTAGCAGAGACGTGAGCTCATACGGTCGAGGAAGGAGACTCATGCAACTCACCTCGAAGTCGTGCATGTTGATGATGCTGTCGAGGGGTGGCCGCGCTGCGAGGAACTTCTGCCGCCGCTTCTCCTCCTCAGTCACCTCTTGGACAACCTTGGCTACTGTGCTCGCATCGATGACGCCAAGGCTTCAGAGGACAATAAGGGTCGATAGGCACTCTGATTCAGAGCAGACACTTACTGCTTCTCGGGGCGCAGGTTTGTCGTGATCGCATCGGGAGGGTGGATGGGCTCGTAGGCAACCCTGAAGACCAATCAGCATGCGTCCTCATTCCCAGAGTACTATTGAGTGTTCTTACGTCGCATCCTTCCCGGCGTACTTAAGGATGATGGCCTGGCCACCCGGGTGCTCTGTGACAACAATCAGCACTGACGGCAATGTACCCGCTGCGCACAATGCTCACCAGGTAAAAACTCAGTCACGTCGTAGACTTTGCCTATTTTCGATGAGCTGTCAGTCCACACACGGGGAATGATCGGAGCAAGCAAGGCTTACCATGGACGATGATCCAGCAGTCGTCCCGACTGGCGTGGGCAGCAACTTCGGGACCGGTGAGGACACGGACGTCGGACATTTTGGTGGATGGCGGGTATGAGGGGGTGGAGAGACTTCTAGGCGAGCTGGAGGATGGGGCTCAGCAGCGCAGCGCCTGTGTCTTTTCAACGTCGTCGCCCGGAGTCTGCGGAGTCTCCTGCTCCAGCCGATCTCGTACAGGCACTCCAGTCCCGCTGTCAATTGTATAGCGCAGGGCGCGCGGAATCCGTGAGGCGGGGCCGCGCGCGAACATAGAGAGCAGACATTCGGTGTTAGATCGGTGGGGCGCTTTGCGCCCTTTGGGCAATCTGCGTGATTTGTGTGCAGCGCGAGCAGAGACCACTCAGGGAAGAGGCTCGCGTCGTGCTGGTCGGGGATCCTGATTATGCCGACGGCGAGAGCGAGCCCCGGAAGCACGATTCCGTGCCCTTGCTGCCCGCATTGCAGAGTCCCTCAGCGAGTGTAATTCCTGTTCCACTCACCAGCTCCGCTGCGAGCATCCGTCGGAGAGGATCCTCTCTAACGCCGTCAGAATCACCGGGTGTGCGGTCATTAGTCAAGTTTGAATCACAAAAGCCACAGTTACATGTGGAAAGATACATGAACATGCACGAGAATCCCTAGATAGGCCGATGATGCGAAATTGAGCTTCTCTGACTATTCAATACGGTGCATGCTCCGAACAGAAAGTGCGGGAGTAGAGTTGGAATCTTCAGGCCTTGGGCCTCCGGGAGTGGGTTGAACGACCGTAGAACCAGTAGATCCGTAGGCGTGAGGCTCCACGAGGGGACTCCCTATCACAATCACTAGATGTGAATCCTTTCTAACGCCGTCCGAGAACGAGATTGAAGTTCAAACTTGTTACTTGCTAGAGCTGGAGCAGAGCGACGCGGCGCTGGTGTGGACGGTCACCGTGTCATGCCCGGGCGCTCGCTAATTTACACTTGTAAAATAAGTATGGTAAATTTGTGCATGGCATCCATGCTACTTTCAAGACATTTGTTTGAGTAACGGATAATAGCAACCACAGAGATTTCTACGAACAATGACGTCGCAATATAGCACTCCAAAATGATCAAGGGCACCATTGAGACCGCCGGGGGCCCACGAGCGTCATGCGCCGTGGCGGCCATTTCAAAACAAGGTCTTTGGGGCCTCAACCTACTTTTGACTGCAATTTACAGGTTTAAGTTTCAAGGTGTGAATTCCTCTGCCAATCTAGGGCGATGGTGACTTGCAATTGGAGCCTGTGGCGCCGGCGCTTACATAACACTTGCTTGGTCAATTCCTGCCCCAAGCTGAAGACTCGGACGAGTCACTGGTACACATGGCAGCATGCTTGTTTGGCAAATGGATCCAAAATTGAATGTAAATCCGCTCCAGTCATCAGGTGCTGAAGCGGTGTGTGCATTCAATCATGGAGCGACAGAATGTCTTGCTCGGGAGAATTGCTCACATGCAACTTGAACTAATCACTGCTGGCACTCACTTTCCTCGAGCGACAATGCCGTACCAGGACCCAGCAGCAGTCACCCAGGGCATTCCACAAAGTTGAAGTCGAGGCTGAATCAAGTCGTCGGGAAAGCAGTGTGTGAGATTGGGTAATGGGCAACTCGTGTTGCCAAGCCCGGATATGAAGAGCAATACAACCCCACCAATTGAATCCGAGGGCTCCGACTCTTTCGAGCTTTGTCAATCACGAAGACCAGATCCTGATCAGGCTCCCGAGAATCTTAAGCGTCGCGCGTAAAACTCTCCCGGTGAAACATTCCTTATGTAAATAACTCATGCCATCTGCATTGTGGCTAACCGCATGCGATACACAGTTGCTGCTCCTTTGGACAGTGCTTCCAGCGCAAGCACAGTCCGATGAAAAGGGCAAAGTATGCATATACGAATGGTGAGTCGTGGCCATCTTCTTCGCGGACGGAGACTTGGCACGATAAGACCCGTGCACCACCCAAACGCCGCGTGCAGAGCTGGTATCCTCTTCAGGGCGCTTCGTTGGCGCGTTTAGCTGACTGTTGTCCTCGAAGATGCGGGGGAGCGAGATACGATGTTGCCAAGCATGCTAGGGATGGAAATTGCGCCCTTCCCCTCCGCCAAGTGACCTCGGTAGTCTTGGAGTCGATGGCACCAGCGTCGCTCCGACGTGCACACCGGGGCAGCACCTGTCGGCATGAAGAGCCTCGGGCGGCCTCCGCTTCCCTTCTGGTCTATTCCCGCTCTATCGCCTTTCGGAAACGAGAATCCTCCTGCCCGACTTCATACGGTCTGCCACACCAGGCTGCGTTGTTACGCGTATTTGCGCCCCAAACCATCGATCTCTGACAGGCTCATGGAGTGACCTGCGTTCTATTCTCTTCTCGCATCCTACCGGAATGTACCACCACACGCATATAAGCACACAACCCGCTGGGATCAGCCCAACAACCCACCGGGATTAACCCAACCACCCACTTCCGTCTCAACTAAATCCTCTCCGTTATCTTTATAACCCCCCTTCTTCACTCTGTCAAAATGCCAGGCTTCGAGTACCACCGCGAGACCGAAACCGTCCAGCCCTCGGCAGACACTCCCCCCGCCTCCGAGCCCGTCTCCCCAGTGAGCGGGTCCCATGAGGGCGTGTATTACAACCCCCGCCTCGACCCCAAGAACTTCCTTGAGGGCCCTCTCTCCCACAACCCCGCCACCCGCCTCCGCCAAATGCTCGCGCGCCCCGGCATCGTGGTAAGTAACGTTGTGTGCGTACTCGCCACTCTTGATCTAACCGTCCGCATGACAGGTTGCGCCAGGAATCTGCGATGGCATCAGCGCGCGCTGCGCCCTCGAGGCTGGGTTTGATTGTATGTACCAAAGGTAGCGTCCCCATCTACCTGCTCTCCAATCGTCGCACTCACGCCCCGCGCTCCCAGCGGCGCTGCGACGACCGCATCGCGCCTGGGCATGCCCGACGTGGCGATCGCCACCCTCAACGACTTTGTACAGAGCGCGCAGATGGTCTGCAGCCTCGACCCCACCGTCCCCGTCATCGCGGACGCGGACACCGGGTGCGTCTCCCGTGTCCCTCCTTTGCAGCGGGCACGCGCTTACCTTCGCTCACAGATTCGGCGGGCCCGCTATGGTCGCGCGCACAGTGACGCAGTACGTGCGCGCCGGCGTGGCTGGCTTCCACATCGAGGACCAGGTGCAGACGAAGCGCTGCGGGCATCTCATGGGCAAGCAGGTCGTCTCGCGCGAGGAGTTCCTCCAGCGCATCCGCGCCGCGGTCATCGCGCGCGACTCCATCCCCGGCGGCTCGGACTTTGTGAGTCCTCTGGCTTGTCTATGTGGGCTGTATCCTGACGTTAGGACAGGTCATCATCGGGCGCACCGACTCGGCACAGGTCCTCGGCATGGAGGAGGCCGTCACGCGGCTGAAGCTTGCGGCCGACGCTGGTGCGGATGTGTGCTTCATTGAAGGTGTGAAGACAGCAGAGCTCCTCAAGGACACCGTCGCCGCCCTCGCGCCTAAGCCGGTACGTCTCCGCGCACACACCGTCTGAACGCTGATTACTGACAACTTGGTGCTACAGGTGCTCGTCAACGTCATCTCTGGCGGGCTCACGCCGTCGTTCACGTGCCAGGAGGCGGAGGCGTTGGGCGCGAAGATCATCAGTGAGTCTCCTGCCTGCGCTCGTGCTCAATGTGTGACTGACTCTGCATACAGTCTTCTCCCTTGTTTCATGTGTCGCAGCGGTCCATGGCATCCGCGAGGCAATGCGCTCGCTGAAGAAAACCGGCACGGACTTCTCGTCCGCACGGGGAATGGACCCGAAGGCATTCTTTGAAGTGATGGGTCTCAACGACGTCATCTCACTTGATGCGCGAGCGGGCGGTACCGCATTTGAGGTCGTCTAAGCCACTCCGAGGACGCTGTTGCTCGCGTTATTGTTGCATTACGCATTTTTTTGGTTACTCCACACGCGTTTCGTATCATCTGCATAGTTTCTGGTTGGCTTGTCATTACATATGTGTGTCTTAGAAGTACATTGCGCAATCCATCCTAATTTTTAATAGATTGAAGGTGGCGACCATCAGCAGGCCAGGATGAGTAGGGCTCGTACCCAGACGTGTCAGTACTGGCGCGTCTGGGTACGAAGCTAGTCATGGTGGTGAGACTTCATTGCTCTTGCGCCAGTTCCCTTTACTTGCACGAGATATAAGGTCATCCAGGCGACAAACATTGGACATTGGATCTGTCGAGCTTCGTGTATCCTCCGATTTGAGCGATGGTTCACACACTTGCACATAGGCACGCCCGCATCACAGCACACATCGGGTACACAATCCACGGAACCAGATAAGGAGCGGTATATACAGAGGATACAATCGGCAGCGCGAGAGAACGAAAATTACCGGAGCAGCAGCGCATACATTGCTGAACATCGGAGCTCTACATGCGTGGTTTGATCTCCCGCAGGCGCACGGACTGCATCGTCTCGTCTATAGGACGTTGTCAGCGACCGACAAACATAAGTAGGAGCGGCAAACTCACAGTTCGCCTCATACAGCCGGTCGGACGGGACGGCAACGATGTGCTGGTGGATGGACGATGCATCAACCATCTCGGGGACAACCTCCGCGATACTGCGCGCGCCCAGGAGCCGCATTGACATCTCAAACTCGTCCTGCCAGCAGCGCAATGGTCAGCAGTAGCGGGACAGTGGAGATGGAGGGACACACGTTCAAGATCTGGAGCGCACGCTCGACGCCATCCTGGCCGTACGAGGAGAACGCATACAAGAACGGCCGACCAACGCCCACTGCGGCAAATTAACGTCAACGCAGAGCAGAAGAGCAGCCGTGCCACTTACCAGCGGTGGCACCGAGCGCGATTGCTTTTAGCACGTCTGTCGCGCGGCGCACGCCGCCGTCGACGAATAGCTGGAAGCGTGCGTTCGGGAACGTGAGCCCGCGCTTCTCCTTGAGGTGTGCGACGACCTCGACAAGCGTTTCGAGCCCCGAACGCGAGAACTCAAGCTGCCGGCCACCGTGATTTGACAGTACGACACCCGCAAGCCCTGCGTCATACGCGAGAAGCGCGTCCTACGGGGGGAGTTAGAACGCGTTGCAGATGGCAGACGGCGCCGCTCACCTCCCAACACTGGACCCCCTTGAGGATGATAGGCACTGTCGCGCGTGAGCACGCGCAGGGGCGGACAGACAGATGAGCACTCACTGGTTGTGATAGATTGGAACCAGGGGATGTCGGCCCAATCGAGGCCGGTGTCGATAAAAGACTAGAGCGCAATCAGCATTGCGCACGGCGACCAACGGATGACTCACGCTGATGGCCCGCGCTGCGCCCTGCGAGCGGTCGACCTTGTCCGAGACTTTGTTATCTGTTACCTCCGCAGGATCCTCAGCCTCGAATTTCATGCGCATATCCTAGAGGAGCGTCAGCGCTACACCACGGTGCACAGCGGGAACACGCACCTTCTCGCGGCGGCCAAGCTGGGGGGCATCGACGGTGATGAAGAGTGCCTTGACACCGCGTCGCTCTGCGTGCCGCACAAACTTTTCAGTGATGGCGCGGTCTGAGTTGACATATCTGGAATGGGGTCAGCGCACGCATCTCTGGGCTACGTGCGACGTACAGCTGGAGGAATTGCACCTGGCCGGGCGCAGCGGCATCGACGATCTCGTCGAACGAGCACGAAGCGAGGGTCGGGATCTTTGGCGCGAGCTGTTAGCGTAGATAGCACGAGCGGGCGAAGGAAGTGCACCATTTGGATGACGCCGTGCTTCGCGGCCGCACGGGTCAGATTCAGCTCGCCATCGGGGTGGCCCAGTTTCCCGAGCGCGGTGGCGGTCTAAAGAACAGATTAGAGTATGCACAGCTCGTAGGGAAGGCGCAAATAGCGGCGACGCACGATGTACAAGGGCATCTTGCTCGCGTGGCCAAGGATGCTTGTCGACCAGTCCACGTGCGTAACACTGCGCAGGATGCGGGGGCGGAACCACACACTGGGCACAGGTGTCACTTGCACTCGCGCTGGGAACAAGGACGGGGACGCACCGGTGGTACGCGGCGTGGTTTTCGCGCAGTGTGATCTCATCGTCCGCGGCGGAGCTGTAGTACGCCCACGCCTTCTCCGGGAGCACCTCCCGCGCAATCGCCTGCCAACCACAGCTGTCAGGGCTCGCCGCAAACGTGCCAGCACTCTCTTACCTCAAAGTCGTGCAGACTGAGAATCTCTCCGAGCGGGGGTCGCTGCTCCATACGCGTCAGGCGCGCCTTCTCCGCGTCCGTCGGGGCCGCTGCAACTTGCGTCACAGTAGCGGGGTCGACGGCACCCAGGCTGGCAGAAATGAAGATCAGTGACTCAAAAATCTGTGCGTGTTGGTGCGTACTTACTGCTTCTCTGGGGGAAGATTGTCCGTAATGGCGTTGGGAGGATGGATGGGGTCGTACTCGGCGCTGTGGGACGTCAGCACGGCAGGCGGTACGAGAAACGGGCGGCTTACGTCGCATCCTTGCCTGCATACTTGAGAATAATTTTGCTTCCGCCTACGCGCACTATCAGTCGGCGCCGGCTAGTTTGCTCATGCAGCTGCGTTACACGCACCAGGATGTTCTGGGGAGCAAGTTAGAACACTCGCGGGACGGAGAAAAAATGCACTAACCTGGAAGGAACTCGGTCACATCATACACCTTCCCTGTTCACAGCCGCTTCGTCAGAGCGAGAAGAGCGTACGAGGGCGAGCACGCACCATGTACAATGATCCAGCAGCTCTCGCGCGAGCTGTGCTCGGCGATCTCCTTCCCAGAAATTGTCCTGCTCATCTTGGTGGTCAATAGCAATCAGCAATAGCCAGTAGCAAGCAGCAGGCACAGAGCGAGCAGAGTGCGTAATAAGGAGTTCCCGCCGCGGTGGGACGCTGCTCCATGCCGTGAACTGTAGGCAACGCGGCGGCCCGTAGTCCCGGCGGAGGCGGAGCCTCTGCGGGCGCCCGTTGCTGCCTCCGCCAGGCGCGCCCACGGGCCACCATGTTGCTTCATGCAGTGTTGTCGTCGACCCCGTCAATCAAGGGAGTCAAGTCAGACTTGCCAGGGTTGTCAATCAAGCCTGGTGAGAATCAACATTAATTACTATGTCATTCAATGAGAAAAAATGAGATAGACCAAATTGGCATGAATTACATAATTTGGCTTTCCTCACCCATTTTCAATGCAATTCATTGAGTGACCCAGTTTCTTAATTTCATTGATGTCACATTCCACTGGGAGCCAGGCCTGACCCATCAATGTGCAAGGGTGATAAAAGCTTTTTAGCACTAGACAGATTGTTCTTTAATGTATCCTATCAATTCAAAAATTAAGACACTGGCATGCCGCAGCCACTTATTGAACGTGCCATTGACGGTCGTGTGGCGTACACGCCAGAGTGGCATATAAAACCAAATAGTACCGCCACTTACAACCCAACAAATCATCCAAGTCTCTTCCCACTATCGTCTAGTATTCACATTGAAAAATAGTCACAATGGATTCTTCTAGTGGATTGTTGGATCTGTCTCTCGTACAGGACTTGTCCGTTACAGAGAATCGGGGCCTTGCCGCAATAAATCCCAAGCTTATTCCTCGTCTCTCGATGCACGATGCAATGCCTATTTCTACGGATTCGTACGCGGCCGCATTGTTGTTGGCTGCTATTGCATTTCATAGTACCGAACTCGACCCGCGGTTGGGAAATGTGGAGGTGTGCGAACGACTTTGCCAACACTCAGATTTGAGGGAGATATTGGCCAATGCATTGAAGACACAAGATTTTTCTACGGTACTCCGTCTCAGTATGTAACTCGTTTCCTTGGTCATTTCACGTGTGCGGTAACTGTATATACGCAGAGATACTTCGACGTCCCGAGAGCCTAAACCGTCAATCTTTAGAACGCGGTCAATCCCGGGTTTAAAATGCCTTAGAAAATGAGCTAACTTGCTTTGTTAGCCATGAGGGCCGCATGGGAAATGCCATTCCACGGCCACTCCCATGAAGTGTTGTTACACAGCATACAGAATATGATGGAACTCCTGAAACCTGATCACTTTTACGCAAACCATCTGCCCATCATCCAAAGTTCTGGAACTGGAAAATCTAGGATGGTGGACGAACTCGCACGTCTGATTTTCACCATCCCTTTCAACGTCCGCGAATCGGTTGATAAAGGTTCGTAGTTTTTACCCGACCTGAAGTATGTCAAATTGGTAACGAACACTTCTACAGGCTTTCCTTTCCCTCATTCAGACAGCGCAGTGAGGAACTTTCTTGTGGACACTAAGTTTAAGACCTGGGAAGGCTGTCGCGATGCGTATCATGTGTTTTTTGAGAAGCTTTTCGATCAGGTCTATGATTGGCTGGATAGGAATTGGGGAGACACTCATTTCCAAACATCTCGAGATTTCGCGTCGACATGGAGGGAGCAACTCGCTACAGAAGCGACTGGCGGTAAGCACATGCGAGGGATTCTATATGATACCGTGATAGATGTGCGTATTCCAGTAATGCAGGTTTCTTTTCACAATATTTCAAGCTAATGTGTGGCAGAACTGTCATCTCCCCGAGAATGTGGATCTCCACGCTGCAAAAGACCGTACTGTGAAAGCAGGGAATCGACTCGCGACATGGATCGCATCGCATGTCGACGGACAAAAAAGTCCAAATGGGTCTTCGCATGTCAAACAACCCGGAGATTCGATGAGGCACCCACGTGTCAATGAACGCCCAAGGTCGAAGAGGACGGCCCAGTTCATCATATATTTCGACGAGGCTCACACCTTGGCCGATGCATATCTCAGGACACAGGTTGACGGCAAGCTAAGATCACGCTTCCACGCGTTGTGCGCCGTGTTAAATGACTTGCTTACTGTTGATCTGTTCGTCATCACACTTTCAACTAACTTCACTTTGCATAACCTTGCCCCTACTCGTGACAAGCATCATTCGGAGCGTGTCAGCTCGGGAGGGGATTTCCTTCAGTCGCCATATACTGAGCTCCCGTTTGATTGTCTGCACAAAGGAAAGCCGCTCATCGGACATGGTGAGAAAACGCTGGCAGATGTGTGCAACCACGAATTCTCATCTCAGTTCGGACGTCCTCTGTCAGTTGTCGTCTGTTATACCGACGCTAGTTCATTTCCTAAAGCTGTTCTTAGGTGGTACGCGGTGTTTCACCATGGAGACCCGAGCGTTCGCGAGTCATTAACTGACATCGCCATATCCAAACTTACTGGAGTCGACAATTACGATCCGTCACGGATGACTACCGTTGGCACCCAGAGAACCCAAATAGAATTGGCAGCTCTAAGCTCGCGCCTGTTACTTGATATCGAGCC
>NW_012133219.1:0-51901 GCF_000313525.1 Fibroporia radiculosa | reverse complement strand
CGCAGAACTTTCTGCGAGCCCAGCTGCGTCAACTTTGAACTTCCCTAATGACATGCGCCTGGCTAGGCCCGGCACATCGCGACGCGCAACGGCATGGAGTCTCCTATCTACTATACACGAGCTGAATATATTGAGACAGTAAGTATCTTTACCTCAACAAGAAATAGACAATTTGGCGACCATTTTACATAGGACACCGGCAACAAAGTTTCGCGACGCGCCACCATCGCTGGTCCCCAGAACATCATCCTTGGTGGGAAGACCATCATCTCAAGCGGTGCAATTATTCGCGGTGATCTACGAAGGACGGGTCCCGGTCATGCAGTGGTTATTTCGCTGGGTCGATATTGTCTCATCGGCGAAGGGTGTGTCATGAGGCAAGATCGTGTGGTAGCGTCAGGTTAGAATGCATACTTACTGACTAGCTGGCTCGACAGACCTCCTTATAAGACGTACCGCGGCAATTTCAACTACTATCCCATGAAGATAGGTGACCACGTACATATTGGTGCGAACACTATCGTTGAAGCGGCGACCATCGGGAACCACGTTGAGATTGGGAAGAATTGTGTTATAGTATGTTGTGTACTCTTCTGTGTTCACGAATAACTGTACGAACTTTCTCAGGGAAAATTTACTATTATCAAAGACTGCGCAAAGATTGCAGATGGCACAATCATCCCACCGAACACAGTCGTTCCTGCATTGTCGCTATTCGCGGGTTCGCCTGGTAAGTGTGCATGTACAGCTTGTATTTCAATTACTGAATTTTATGTGCAGGTCGGTTTGTTGAGGATCTTCCCGAATCTACACAGGAAATGGTCGAGGCTCTGACGAAGCAATATTACACGCGATTCCAGCCCATGTCTAGCGAGCGATAATCCACGTCACAAGATGATACGTCTTGTTCTATGACCTTATACCCTCCCTCATGATACCATCGTGCATTCTGCATGTACTAATGTCCCAATCTTATATTTGATGTATCTCTCCTGTGAGGTATAGACTGGACTTGACGATGTAGCTTGTGAAAGTACATCAAAATTCCTTCCATTAGATGTAGCTACATTGTCCGAAGAGACGGAATCAATGTTCTGACCTCGTCCCATCCGATGTACCGAAGCTATCATCATGCGCCGCACCCCAAGCAAGGTGTCCCATGGCAGGAAAGAATTTGACATATATGTGCTTTCTTTGAGCTTGCTTGTCACTACATAGCGTCGAGAAGGTATCTGCCAACGAGACTACAGCAACTTTCGAACTAGACAATATTACTCCAAGCGAGGCGTGTCCGCAAACAAGACCGCCGCAAGCTGAGGCGGATACCTGTCGCCCTTCGCGTGGTCTGCGCTGTTCGCAATTTTGCGCACTTCTTCCAATTCTTCAGGCGTCAGCGTCACCTTCGCTGCGCCTAGATTCTCCTTCAGACGCTGCAATATAACATCACGTCTCAGCCTTGCTCCACTTTACAAAGGGAGGCCGACGCACCGCAACGTTGGTCGTCCCAGGGATAGGGATGACGTCTGGGCCTTGTGCGAGGAGCCATGCGAGTGCGACTTGTCCAGCAGTTGCATTGTGACGCGCGCCAATCTGCTTGAGTCCGTCGACGAGCTTCAGAATGTTTGGGAAGTTGTCGCGCGAGTAGCTGTAAGCGAGCGGACGAGTTTATCACATATTTAGTAATCCACTTGAGCAAGGACGCACCGAGGGACTCCGCGTCGAAAGTCTCCCTCCTCAAAGTCGTCAGGCGATTTCTGCTGAAAGTATTAGACGGGGAGCTGATATACGGAGAAAGTACTATGTACGTATTGGCCCGTGAGTAGCCCACGTCCCAGAGGCGAGTAAGCGACGATCGTCACACCCAATTCGCGGGCGGTTTTTAATAACGCAATCTTCTCATCCTCGATATCGAGCGTGAAGGGCGAGTATTCGACTTGAATGGCGGTGATTGGGTGAACGGCGTTTGCACGTCGCAAAGTATCAGCCGAGCATTCTGACAGGCCGAGATACTTCACTTTTCCAGCTCTAATAGGCAGAAAATATTCAGCAAATTTGACAAGCAGGAGATTGACCTGTATATATTCACTTGACAAGTTCCGCCATTGCTCCAACAGTCTTTTCGATAGGTACTTGGGGATCCGCCCTGAGGAAGTGGCCTGTAAGCGATTGCATTACTAGCCGTTATGTTGAACTGCGCACCGGTGCAGATAATATAACTCAATAGAGTCTACACCCAACCGACTCAAAGACGTGTTGAACGCCTGATGAACGTATTCGGGATCGCCGTTCACAAGGCGATTGGGCACGCCGGAGCGCAGTCCGAATTTTGTTGCAAGGAAGATTTCATTGCGCTTTCCGGTGCGCTTGAACCTGGTACAAAATAGATTCACGCCTTTGAGAGTGCATCGAGTGTACATACACTCACCATTTTCCAAGCAGCTCTTCATTGTCCGCATATACGTCAGCGGTGTCCCACATCGTGCAGCCGTTCTCGTAGACTGCATCGAGGACCTAAGACATTCTTTAGTATCACCGCTTTATAGGCAATATAAAGGCGAATACGCACCTTCAATCCCTCCTCGTCAGGAAGAGGGGTACCGTAGAACGCGGATAGGCCCATGCAACCATAACCAACGGCGGAGACGACGTGCTGGCCAATCTTGCGTGTGGGAAGAGACATAATTGGACGGGGTTTTATTTATCGGTGATATGTAGACCTGGTTAGGAGGGAAGTTGAGTTGGGTGACAAGTCGGATACTGTCGCGGTATATATATGCGCCATGAGAACTTAAACTCAACCAAGAGGCTTCTGCTCACTAAGCCCTAACGGACATTGTACTATCGATCGCTGAAAGTCTTACATCATAAGTCTGCTGGCGAGGTTACGAACGCAATGGTCTGCCGTTCAATTCTCCCTGGGGAACGTGCCGGATTCGGAGCGCTGGTGCATGTGTTCGGGCGAAGAGTGGGTCCATTGAGAATGGTGAATATCAGCTGTAGAGCATGTTCGAGACCGTGAATAAGTGGGGCCAAAAAGACACTATCATAGACCGCTGTTGTAGAACAAGGGCAAAGGCCGCGGACTTGTGGTCGCTGGTCGCAGGTTGGGGAGCGTGGTAATTAGCAAACGTAACGAAATCTCATGAAGCCACTTTCTCCGACTCTGAAAACAACCTTACATCAGTCTAAGTTGCGGCTGTTGTGGATTGTGCATGCTCAGACTCAAATCACATTCTGCCCATTCGATGGACTCTACCGTCATTAACATCTAACGCACATAGGCCACATCCTTTCTTATCCTACTCGTACCGGGCGTGTCACACCTCAGGCCTCAGGCTTCCGTCTGCAACTTAGTTTCATTTGACTCGCCGCATTCCAATTCTTCTCGTATCAGACAAGCCACAATGAATTCGTACCCTCCCGAACTACTCGCGCAGCTAGCCCCGGTCATGTTCGTTGGTGGTTTGGATCCTCCGCAACCACCTGGAAAGAACCAGGATCCCTTCGCCGTGCTTTCTTACCGGTTGCGCGAAGCATTGCTGGGCCAGCGCAAAGCGGCAGTCTGGCAGCCACAGAAAGACAAAACCTTCCAGGTGATCATCGTCGACAAGGTATGCATTTCTATCAGATCTTTCTTTCTATGTAGCCCCGTAACGGGATCAGGATGTTCGCTTTCCGCCACGTAAACTCGTTCCACCTGAAGACCCACAATACCATGCCGCCCATTCTCCTCTGTCGCCGCTGACCCCCACGTCGCCCTTGTACCCAGACGGATTGATCGCGCCGATATGGATACGAAAGCACACCACACTCGTACCATCCGTATACGTCGTGTTCATGCGCATATATGAGTCTCCCCAAGCGGCTCGTGCGCCACTGGAGCCGTCCGAAGCAGATCGTGAGCGGGAAGCGGAGGAGCGGAGGAGAGACACTGAATTATGTGCGGACATTGCACAACGGAAACGGACGACAAGCGAGAGGGGGGTGAAGCTCACGGTGGTGCTTCTTGCAAGTAGGAAGATGTTAGGTAGGGAGGGATGTTTTATGGTACTCGCACGTAGCTTCGCCAATTGACTGACGGGATTCACAGACGAGCCGTCGTTGGATAACCGCTTGACCTACATCCGGAGACAGAGTGGACTGGATCCCCGCGCGGCGCTTTTTGTGTTGAGTCCCGTCTCGCCGTCCGAAGTCGGGGACTTTGTGCGCAGGTGGGCCTGAACTTCATCGTTGTCTCATCCATGCTGAGAACAGCACAGTCTCCAAGAGGCGCTATATGAGCCTGCTGTGGAATACTACACGAACCACTCGAAGCGTGTCCGTCGGAAGCGCAACCGCCACTCGCAGAGCGCTGCGGCATATTCAGCTCCGCCCATCGCTGGTGCAGCAGGCGCGCGGCCGCTACGTCCAGAGGGGTGGACGGTCCGCTACGAGTACAAGATGGCATGCTTTGCAGAGTTTCGCGGAGAGGATGAGGTAGCACTGAAGTGCGTCTGTTGTCATTGCTCCACTGCCACCGCTGAACGTCCCCATAAGGCATTATCAGGATGCGTATTCGAATCTCCTGATCATGTTTGGCTCGACTGCAATCTTACCTCCGCGGACGAAGCGATGGGCGGAGGCAAAAGTTCTCGCCGATTGTATCAGCCTGAAGGTATCATAATTTTTTTTCTTTAGTTAAATCAAACTAATGCGCGCCACACCAGGTTTGCAAGCTATACTTATACAACAACGAACACTCGCTTGCTCTCTCGCACCATAACAGTCACCTGCGCAAGTTTGCAGACTTCTCGCGGGGATGGGGCATCGGTGAGGAGACTTTTGAGTTCTGGAGCTGGTTGGCTCGTCAGTGCGTATGGTCTTTCTCTCCCCTTGGCGCCGTCCTCACTGCGCCACGTCAGACATCGAGCATTTGCGGAACTATTGGAACAGGGCACGCGCACAACTCTCAAGATTCCAACACACTATAATTTAGGATCGTCTTCTGTCGCAGCCGCCGCCGCCGCGGCGCAGGCACTCGACAGCGGACAGCGGAATGTGTTAGAGCTGGACGCGATGCGTGCCCTTGGGCTCAATCCGCTACAGGCGCTGCAGCACCCCGGATTCTATTATTACATGGCTGCACGGTGTACCGAGCGCAGGCGAGAGCGATATATGAGCACGACGAAAGCCGAGGTATGGGATTGATTACACTTCAGAATTGTGCTGTTTTCTGACGCCGTGTCAAAGGAACAAGCCAACACCACCTCTCCGGGCTTTACGAACGAAAAGAAGGTGGACCATCTCGCGCTTGCCCTGGAGGTGTGTCGCGATATAACTTAGTACTTATATCAATAACGTTGAGCTCGTTACTCTAGTTGTACACCCGATCGTATGAATTATTCAAAGCGCACAGTCCCCCAACTACCCAGGGCCACGGGCGCCTCACACTGTGGATAGCATACCGAATCGCACAGACATATTTTGAGTCTGGGAAATTTGACATGGCTGTTCGGTTCGTGCTCGTTCCTTTGTCCTCAAGATCAAGCTAATTGTGTTTGCTTAGGTTTTTCGAGCGCATAGCGAAGACATATCGCCGCGAGAAATGGGACTCTTTATTGCAGCCTCTGCTTTCGGCCTGGTACTCATGCGCAAAACAAATGGGCGACACGGGGCTTGGCGTCCGCCTGCTTTTTGAGATGCTGGGGCACGGTTCGTCTCAAATCTGATAGTTGATTTGATCTCGCCTAAGTTCACGCCCAGGTGTTAGGACGCAGCAAGGGGATGAAAGCTCTACTCAAGCAGATCTTATGGAAATACTCAAGGTTTGGCAGGTTGCACATTGCTTGCTCGTCAATTGGATTTAATATGTCTGTTAGAGCACCGCGCCGGAGGGCCCCGTCGTTATAGAGTCATCAGAGACTCAGCCAATACGTACGTGGCTCCACTTGTCTTTGGCATTTTCTGACTTTCCTCGAAGTGGATGCATCCGTGGTCTTTTGGAAGCACAACGTGATTGTGAACGAAGCAACAGCCTTTCAGCTATCTATTAAAGCGAAGCCGACCGTTTCCCTCTCGGCTCTGCCTTTTGTGTCACTCATCGTACACTTTTCTTCTGACATCCCCCCTGTAACTGTTCATCATATTGCATCAGACACGTCCGAAGTGGCCGTTATACAGAGAATAGACTTGGGGCACGTAGAGATCCCTTTCGCACAGGATGATATGAAGAGCAAAAAGGTGGAAGGATGTCTGCGGTGGTGTCCTTCCGGCACAATTGTCTTTAGTGGGAGTATATCCTCTGATACACCTGCTGTTGTCAAGGTAATTTGATTTCTCTTCTCTCATCTGTTTCGCTCATTGATATGTTAGATTAGCAAAGTCATCTTGACCCTGCAGGAAGGAGCATGGAAGTTAGAGTTCCCTCTGCATCCCTCCAGCGATCGACATAACGTGCACCCAAGCTGGCTAAGCTCCGCTGATCCTATCCAATTCATACCCGTCCGCGGGGAACATCATACATCTGTCTCGTGAGATTTTGCTCGGAGATAGGTGATGAACAGAGACTAATAAAAGATACCAGCTTTCACTATCGACCACACCGAGTGGAGGTCTCACTGTCACACTATGCGCCCGCATATCTTGGAGAAGACTTCCCTATCGTCATTCATGTCACAAATGCAGACGACAGAGATATGGAGATGATTGTGGATGCGCTTCTGCAACCTAGCGAGATGGATGTAGCAGGTGTGTATGCGTTTGATTCAGTTCTTCGGCAATTCACTCCGATGGTTTAGACAACTTCATTAGCTTGGGGGACGAACGATCAACCAGCCTCGTGAAAGCGGTTCCTCTGGGCATAATCTCCCCCGGGGTCAGCACGTCCGTCACGTTGTATCTCTCCAACGCGGGCGCGGCATATGACAGAGTCGTCGACATCTCAGTCCAGTCTCGTGCGCTCTCTTCTACGGAACCAGCGAGCCCAACATCTCCCGGAAGTCCGACAGCGCCTGCAGTCGTGGACAGAGACGAGACATTGCGTACCTTGATCGTACCAACGATTGATCCGATACACGCAGAGCAGCAGGTCACTTACAGAAGATCATCGAAGGATCAACTGGGACTCGCTGATCTACGGACGTACGAGGGCGACTTTTGGGACGACGGGAATGCTGGCGAAGCTATAGTGACGACCGTTATCAGGTGTATGGCCCCATCGGGTATCTCAGTGGAAAGTATCAAGTTGACCAGACAGGTGAGCTATTCAAGGCTGTGCTTAATCATCTCTATTAACTTTGTGGACAGGATGTCAAGCGCGCAAAAGTACTGGATTGCTCGATAGAGCAGGACCAAGATGATTTTCTCTCAGGTAGGAAGTTATGCCGCTACTTCCCTCGTATATTGATTCTGAAGCAGAACTCAACAGAATGGCTGCCCGGGGATGAGTTTTGTGGTCGATGTCGAATAAGCCTGTCCAACAGTGATGAAGATGTGTCGGAGGAAACTTTTGATGGGCCTGGAAAGTATGAGATATTTTGGAGAAGGTAACAGGCTATCCCATCTGATGCGCTCCGAAAGGCTGATTTCCCTCTGTTCAGAATTCTCCCAGAGGGAACCCAGGGCTCCTTATCCGTCAGTCGCTTTCCGCTGCCTCAATTACGACCGCCGACAGATGGGCTCGTTGCACTCTTGGATATCCCGCCGATTGCAAAGCTGCACGTGCCTTTCCTGCTCCGGCTTGTCATACGCAACGGACATCCCTCGCGGGCTGCGAATGTCGTCATTCAGCTGGAGATTGACAGCTCAGATCCAATTATTGTCTCGGGCCTTCGCAGTGGTCGAATCCCCATTATTCTGCCGGGTGCAGAGGAGACTTTGGTCTGGAAACTCATCCCGATCGAATGCGGCGCGGTGAAAATCCCACGTATCAAGGTCATGGACCGCAGAAAAGATATTCACAGTCTAGCGAGTCTGGAGGCGGAGCCCGATCATGAAGGCGAGATTGTGCGCATCGTAGACATCCGATCGGACGAACGCATGGAAACGTCTGGAGAAGTGCCAACGTGGGATGGTGCGGGCGAGAACCAACGGGATGGCAATGAGCTGTCCAAAACGCCTAGTAGCCCGATCATCTTGGTTTTACCGTGACTGTATTAATTATATACAATATGATGGGTCTTCTTCGGTGCTTCAAGTGCTTCGAGCGATGTGCGAGTGCACTTTTGCATATCGAAGGATTTATATGACTGACAGCAGTCGATTGACGAAAAATTATCATTGATAATGGAACGTTGCATATGAACCTGACAGTTGTAGTACCTAATCCATCCATTAATGCATCAATAGCAACCTCGAGAAACCCACTGATCATGAACGAAGTATGATAATCTCAACGACGCGATCACGCGATTCGCGACATCGCAACGCTCGCGCTCCAGATATCTGGGGCAATTTATGGACTGCCCGGTCGAGTGTATCCATTGGGGCGATGAAATGACGAAGAAATATCGAGGCGTCAAATTCATGACGAAGAGCACAAGGCCAGAAGCGGAGCCTAACGAACAGTCAAATTTCTCCCTTTCACCTAGCCCATCACGCGACGAGGATAGAAACTATGACGGAATCCTGGCCGTACTGCATCTGACGCATCTGGTTCTAAATTTGTGACAAGTCTCGCTCTTCCTCTCTTCGCTCTGGATAACTTCAGAGTATTCTGTGCGTTTACTCGTCTCGTTCAATTCAACGACTATCCGTTACACATACGCGGTACAACCCATACCTCCTTCGACCCTCAAAACAAAAACGGGATGACAGCTCTCCGCTCCGGGGGATAGTCAGGAAAGCGGCTGTGGTACCACTTGTGTCCTCGATATGCACGCGGCAGCATCAAGACAACCTCCAGGAATACGAATGCGTATGGTGGGTGCAGCGTCTCAAGCAGCTGGGCAAAGGACTCAAACGACGGTGGGGGCGCAGCAGCAAGAGCAAACCCGAGCCACTCGCACCACTCGCAAAAATAGTTCGGGTACGAGATAAAGTGATATAGATACCCGTGGGGGACGGCGTAGTGCTCCTGGTTGCTCTTGCGCTTCCCGTTGTCGTCGCCGCCGCGCGCCTTGGCCTTCCCTTTGGCCTTGGCGTTGCGCCGGATATTGAGTAAGATCTCGTCGTGCAGGATGTTGCCTGCCAAACCCAGCGCCCACAGGCCGATTCCGGTCCAGAATAGAGGGCGAGAGAAGGCATCCGCGAGGAAGTGCTGTGCGTCGGGAGACGAGAGGTACGTGCCCATGAGGCTTCCGTTCAGGAGATTGAAGATCAGGCCCGACAATATCACGGATACGTGCGACTTTGAGCGCGATGGCGTGCGGAGGGGGGAGATGAGGGCGCGGTTGAGATAGTGAAGTAAGAACAGCACTGCGAGGAGGGTGGACGGGTGTTCGAGGGAGAGCGGGGGAGTAACCTCGGATGCCAGTGGTGCCTTGAAGTAGCTATATGCTAACATGAACGGGGATACGAGCTCCATCACAATCCACGACCTGATGCCTGTCCTCGCCGGAATTGGCCTTGCGCTCTGAGAATCAATAATGCTACTCACCGTCGACTATGAGAATACTCGTCTGAGAGAGCGCAAAACGTCCAAAAGGCGCATCGAAGAAGAATGTTATTGGAGACACCAGTGAGGGGACAATGGCGAACCACGTCCTCGCCGCTGCAGACTTCAGGGCATATAACCTTCATACGCGGTCTTACACTTACTGTCGTACCAAGCTCTCGCTGCGTCCACTGTAATTTGCATCCGTAATGCGATATATGCTTGCTAACGAGCAAAATTGAGGCTGGGTACTACTGGTGCGGTTATGGTGAAGGTCGTGGTATAGGAAGAGGCTTCTGTCGTGGTGGCACACGCGTCGTACTCACGCTCATCCCTTACAGCACTCTCATTCGCGACATTCTTCCATTGCTTCAGGCCTTGTCATCGGCGCATACAAAAAGCCAAGGGCGGCTTAAACTAGCCTGAAATACTGAAGACGCAAGTATTTCAGCATTCATGGGCGGAGCAGCGTCGAAACCAGTCCGTCAATTTCCCAAGTCTGTCAAGTCGTCACCGTCATGGGCAGGTGCACGTACTCCCAATCCTGGAGAAGTGCCCTCATCCAGACCAAACATTCCTCGTGCTAGCGAGACCAAAAACGAAGGTATGACAGTGCGCTAGGCTACAGAGCATACGCAGTGAACCGCGGCGCAAGCCATTGAGCGAGATTCAAGAGACCCTCAATTCATGGCAAATCTGAGCAAGCTCGGCGCCGTAAAGGTTGATCATCGCATGCAAACTGTCCGGCCTGTAAGTACCTATCCCTTCCCCTGTTTGCAATCACGTACGAGCCACCACCCGCAGGTTGCGGATGGCGTCCAAAATGCCTATCGCACGAGACTGCAGTCGGAAGCCGAGGCGACCTCCGCGAAGCCCACGCGCAATCGTCTCGTTGCTGCGTCCATAACGGAACTACTTCAGGAAAGAAAATCCTTGACCACACAAGAAGAGCTCGAGAAGTTAGCGGAGCGGTATGGCATTGACGTCGAGGCACTCGAAAATCTAGCTAGGTTTGTGAACAGCCCGAGTGTGGACAAAGATTCGGTTAGGAGGACTGTCAACGAGGATGGGATTGAGTCCCTCACCATGAAGGTCTGTCGATTGGTATCCCGCTGTACTGGTCATTGATCGTTTTCCGGCAGGCTACCTGGGTCGATCCCGATATGCAAGAGCAGCAGCTGCAGATTCGTAGCTAGCATGATTGATTTCGGAACCATAATTCGACCCACTTTCCTCTTGTTATGTGGTGTGGGCACCATACTTATTCGCGAAACATCTGGCTGAATATCAATGGCTTAGTGAATCAGAGTCTCCATACTGGCATATTTCGTCTAATCGAGCTCAAGGAGAGGATGAAGATGATCGCGGTAGTCTATCCTATAAAACAGTCTTTTCTAGTGACTGAACTAGTCGGTGCTTCTGACATCTGGCTACAGGGTATATTACGCGATTATCCGCAAGCTCGTAGAGTATCCATATCAATCCAAGCTCTGGGTTACCGCCAGCTTCTCGCGCCAGGCGCCAAGAAAGCGCCGCCTCCCAAGAGATTAGAGTCGCTAAATACAACAATTGGAACAACTATCGGCTACCATAGCGCACTTTGCGACCGAAATCAAACGGAATATATTTGTACTTGATCATATGCCTGTAAACGAGTGAGGATCATCGCGACTGGAAGATTGAGCAACACATACTGTATTTGCCGGCGCATCGTGAGCGTGAAGAGGATGAACCAATATATGACAAGGATTGGCCAGTACACGGGGATGTCGAAGATTTCAGACATAGTCGCGAGCAATGCAAGGAACGTTGCCTTGGTTGCAGATAACCTATCGGTGGCCTATCAGTTGTCCTGCTTATAAAGGAATGCAGCACGGACGTACCAGAACTGCCACTCTGGCAACCGCCTCACAAACGGTCTGAACTCATCATCTCGCTGTGACGGCAACGAGGCACCTGTATCCTCACCGCCCCCCTCGATCTCGTCCGCCAGCAGGTCATCCTGCAGAGAGGGGTCAAACTTGGGCTGGAGAAAGGCGAGTAGGAGGTTGAGGAGGTAAATTGCGAGCGCGTCTAGGACAGCTATGTTCAGATAATTTCTATGCAGACATGCAAAGCCAAACTCACAACAAACTAAACGAGCACATTTTGTCGTTCTTGTAATAAGTCATATGAGGAGAACAGGATGATAGGACACGAACCAATAAACCACTACAAATGCCACGACACCAGTTAGCTTAGCTCTACGCACGAGCGGGCCAAGATCATGCTTACTCCCTGCGAGAACAGTATTCTGAGCATAAATATCGATAACAGCCCTGCCGTGCCCAGCCATCTGTACAGCACGAAGGGCGTTAAGCGGTCAAGCAGCTGCTGGTATTGGCGTTGGACCTTCGTGAACTGTGCAGAGACATTGGGGGTGCCAGGTTCTGCGGAGGACATCATACTCGAGCTGTTCTAGCAGCAGGATACGGACACGTAGTAGTCGTCAAAAGCAAAGAGTCGAGGCGCAGATGGCGGGTTCGTCGGATCGGAAGCCTCAGGCGCAGCTGTGCTGTGAACCGGACAGTGAAAGCAGGGTCAGAAGATGCCGGCAACTGCCACGCATCTTGAAGCGGCGATGACCGATTTGCCCGCTGAGCTGAGTATGAATTTATGCTCCGTTCACTGTCGCCGCAGCTGCCGTGATTCACTCGATGGACAATGCTAGCGCTTCAGCCTTTTCTTGACCAACTCCTTGTCTTGTGAAGGCAGCCTATCCTCGCTCGCTTTGAAAATTTACCGAATGAATCATGATGGAAAACAGGTTTTATGGTGTTTACAACACTATTTTCACCAACGGATGCTTTACCGAGGACACTTTCATTGTTGAACCTCAGTACGCGCTCCCTGGAACCCAGGTTAGGGCCAAGTCGGGGCAATCCGCTGAGTAGTCACATACGTCGTTGAGGTTCGAGACTCCCCCCCGTTCTCTGCGAAAGTGAATCGTCCTACGCATCTGAAATATATATCGACAAGAGCTGCCGCGAATGACCGGATGAGGAGTCAATTCAGAATTTGTTCGATATGTGCCATATGCTGAGGCTGTATGGTATCAGCGCTCTAAGGGAAAAGGTATGCATTTACATCATGAACATTGCGACTCGCGAGATCGCGCCGGACCTGCTGCCGTTTTCGTCTACACATGCAGTGGACACCACTTCAGCATCGAGATGGGAACTGGACATCTCGACTGAGGCAGGTTATAATAAGTTCGTGTAGATTGTGGGCTGATGTGAAGCAGATGGCTCAAGCGTAAGTGGTCCTTTGACCTTTCTTCTCGATAGCTGATTCGCTACAAATGGTGCAATCCGATGCCGCAGTCTTTTTATCAATATGTTGGCCTCGTTTCTAGACATGTCGGAATACATATATTGATTGGCTGTAGAAAGGAGGACAATTGTATGTCGAGTTCGTTTAGAGAGCCATTTTTCCAATTGCAAGAATGTACCAGATTCGACTTGCTAATAACCGTTCCTGTGAGGATGAAGGTGACGGATACAAGCGCGAAGACGCGCACTCAGCTACACTTTTCGACTTTCCCTCCCTTGCGAATTCTAGAATGATTCTTACTTTGTTATCATCCTCTCGATGCTCAGGTCGAAAAATAAAGGCTACAGAGTCTCAGTAGAAATAAAATAATTGGATGTTGGAAAAGCTACCGGAGAAAAAGTTATGATCATGGCTAAGACGGCTCTCGCTCCCTCATTTATTATCAGCTTCCTTTGTGCAATGTTTCATAAGCTCATCCCGAGAGGTGGAACTTGTTGGCAGTCCTATACTCTTGTCCCACCTTCGTCGCCCTAATATGTTTTGTTGATCTCAATCCGGCATGTTCGCAAGTGGTTTGTATGTTGGCGCGTCGGAGCGGGGCCGGAGAGCAGGACATCCGCATCCCGCTCCTGTGGGATCTTGCATTTATGTTATTCTATCGCCCCCGATTTTCGTTTTTATGCGCTCTGTTTAAGATTCTGTCATAGGCCGCACAGCCATGTCAAGCAAGGTGAGAATGCGGTTGATTTGATGCTAACAATATTAACTACTCCCTGCCTGAATCACAGCCTGCAGGCAACCCGCCCGCCGTGCAGCTTATGCTGAAGCATGTCTTGAAAGAGCTCGCTCGCCATAAAACGACTTTCACGGCCACGAATATGTGCACGCCTCTTATGGTTGGCGTGCAAGGACCTCAAGGGAGTGGAAAGACATTCCTGACATCGCGCTTGCGGGATTTGCTCATCTCTGCGCCACACTCTCTGTCGGTCGCCGTGCTCTCCATTGACGATTTGTACCTCCCGCATGATCAGCTCGTGGCCCTCGCTGCTGTAAATCCGGATAATGCCCTGTTGCGCGGGCGGGGGCAGCCTGGCACTCACGATGTTTCCCTGGGCACGGAAATCTTGCGGAAATTGAAAGACATCAACAACAGCAGCGAGGAAGTCCTTCTTCCCCAATTCGATAAGAGTTTGTATGATGGCGAAGGGGATCGTGTCGCTGAAGGGACACCAGTCCGTCGTCATCTGGATATAGTCATCATGGAGGGCTGGTGTATGGGATTCTATCCAATTTCTGCTGAGGAAATAGACCGACGATGGGAGAATCCTGTCGACGGCCTCGGGGAGCATTTCTTTCAGGCGCGTGGGTTCAGAAAGGACGACGTCAAAGACGTGAACGAGCGTCTGAGAGGCTATTTGGCGTGGTGGGACAGTTTCGACGCGTTCATACAGGTAGGACATTACCCGTCGGCGTGTGCGGGTGCTGAGTCTGTGCAGGTTAAACCTGAGGATGCGCATCCTTATGTGCATATATACGAGTGGCGCCGGCAACAGGAGCACCATATGAAAGCCCTCAACGGTGGGCGGGGAATGACTGATTCACAAGTAGAAGCGTGAGTGATATACTCTGATCTCGGTAATTGTTTTAATTCGCAAAAGTTTCGTTGATCGCTATATTCCTGGATACGTCTTCTTTGGCGATGGCGTGGCGCAAGGGGAGCTGAATGTTTTGGGCGAAAAACAGCAGCCTCCGTGGTTGCAGCATGGTCTTCGAATAGAAATCAATGAAATGCGAGAAGTGGTGTCTTCGAGTACATTCTAAAGTACGTCTTATCGCATAGTCTTTCTTTGTCCAACGCGTTCTGTGTTTGACCTTATGTACTCGGCGATAGAGGCCAGACGTTTTTCGCGTTCAGCACGGCAGCACCGACGTAGATCAAAGTTTCCCGTAAATTTGCGGATTTCATCGAGCATAAACTATCGAGCACAGAACACAACGAATAACTGATTGTTTTCCATGGCGTGGATGCGGCCAATCGGCACCATGCAATTTTATGAAATTGAGCCTCATAAGCTCCAACAGGCACCGTCGGTCCTCCATCTACATCGCTGTCACATATGTATCACCCTTTATGTTTTCGCCATCAGAAGCTCAGCGTGGCTTCAAAATTCGTGCGTTTCGTTCATATTGCCCAGGCATATTCGATTGCTCTACAGTCGTATTTCTCCAATTTTCATGATATTTGATACAACGTATCGCGCACATATGTCCCGTGTGGTTCATACGTGTGCATCAGTCGTTGCGCGCCGTGATCATGCGCACAGACGTTGACTTTGCCGGACCAATATGCTCATTTGGCTCATTGTTCATGCTATGAGACATGTATTTGAGAAGGTGATGTACAAAAAGTCCGTTGTCCTTCCCGAACCAATGCCTTGTGCATTTCCCGTGCAACTACCCATGCAGGGTGTGATTCCTCCGGCAGTGGACATCACATTTGCGAGCCTGACGCTGCACAAGTTGAAGGGAATCTGCATAGGTGGCCTTTGTGTCCTCCGTGAATATAGGTACAATATTTGTATTTGAATCCATGACTTGATCAGATGGTGATTGGACGTTCACCCTGCAGGCTATGATGACAATGACCTCATGATCCCCATTAGAAGTCCGTCCTACGCACTACAACTTACTCCCTGACTGCCTGACCTTCGCCGGGAGCTTATAGGGATTGAAGTTCAATCAAATAACCTACATCTCTCGGCGTCCGTTAAGACCAGACCAGCTGACGATTGTACCTGTCGAACTCCCTCATGCCTCCAGCTCCCAAAGCTGACAGCGAGGTATAAAATCCAACCGGGGGTAACTGAGCTCAGCAGCAGCCCAACTTGCAGTCTAGCGGCAGCATCTACACATACAGTGCGCAAGGATGTTTCATATCTGCAGAGCAATGTATTCTCATGCCGTTTTCCAGCCCATGCGTTTCTCTGTCCCTCCCACCGTCCTCATTGTATTAGCCATCGCCACGAGCGTGGTATCCGCGTCCCCCGCTCCGGACCCGCAGGCAAGCATCCCCGCCGCGCCTTGCTCCGGTGATGGCGATGTCTGCACGACTACTGGGTTCGCTCAGTGCTGTGCGGGATTATCATGCTACACCGACATCTTTGGTCTCGTTGGTGTGCGTTAGAACAGCCTTTCTCCTTGTTGATCTCCGCTCATCGCTCGTATTTTCAGGCTTGTGTTCCTGGCTGAGGTTCGTTAATGCGATAGCACAACAGGACAATCGACTCGGTGAGTTTTGGACTTGCTAGCGGTCGAAACCCGTGATGAACGAGCGTGTTCAAGGTGCCTGTGTATAAATTGTGATGTAGAGGGCTATGACGTTTCAGACAGTGTCAACTATGTAATAAGTTGATTTACTCCATTTATGCAACTATGTTTGACGGCACACGAAAAACATCTTGCTGCATCCATGAAGCAGTTGTAAGGTTCAAACAATCCTTGCTGCCGTCAAAGAATGCGCTCGAAATTCCAGACAGCTCTTACAGCAAGAATGGATCTTCTCACATTAACTACAACATCGGTTGCCTGACTGAACTTCTCCAATATTCATGACATAGAAACCTGCGATCTCAAACACTGCGTTAAACGACCATATCTCGCGCCCGAATTATCTCCCAAAGAACAGAGGTACCACCGAACCCACGGTTGCCATTCAATGATTGAATCCCCGACTCCTGACCGTCATACCTACCGGGTTCCGATAGACCGCCCCCGCACTGTACCTGTACTTCTCTGCATCACTCAACACACGATCCTGCACAAATTCATACCGCTGCAACATCTCCTTCACCATAATTTGAATACTCTGCAATGCAAACCACCGTCCGGGGCATAGGTGGGGCGTGTCAGGACCAAAGCTTATGAACCGGTCGCTACCAATCGGCGGATCCTGTTCGACAAATCGGTCGGGGTCGTACAATCCTGCGTCTTTGCCCCATGCGCTTGGCTCCCTGTGGTGATAGTAAGCCGATAGCGACACGGCCTGTCCCTTCGGGATGTATATTCCAGGCTCAGAGGGCAGCTGGAATGCCTGCAATACTGTGCGCGCGGGTCCCGTCGCGGGTCCAGAGAGCCGGATAGACTCAAGCGTTGCGCTACGTAGGTATTTCCATTGCTCCGTCCTGGCCATTGAGAGACTCTTCAACGATGCGCCCCCAAGCGAGGCAAGGATCCGATACTGGAACCCAGGTCGGTTAACGATGTCGAAGAATGTACTCGTCAGCGACGCCTGTAAGTTCGTAAGTCCCATCCACGCGAGCAGACTAAGCATGTCCGACGCCTTCTTGTCATCCTCAACTTCGAGGAGCACAAAGTTCAGCAAATTGATGTCTTTGCTCTTGCCAGCACGGCGTTGCTTTGCAATTATAGGCATAAGAATCGGTCGTATTCTTTTCCAGTCTGCTACGATGGGTCGGCGAGCAATGAAGCGCAAAAACGAGGGTAGGAGCGTAGCCAAACCCATGGCATTGACAGAATCGTCATTGAACTTCAGGAATACCTCTAATAGCTCGGGATTGTCGAAGCCTTCGGGACCCACTACGCAGCGGGACACCACATACACGATGTACTGGTAGAGATAATCATTCAGATTTGCATAATGTTCTGAGGTCCGGTCACGCGCCACGAGCGGATGTGCTGCGAAGAAGGAATGCGCCGCGTCTTCGACTGTCTTTGCAAACCCAGCAAGCGTCGCTTCATCGTGAAGATGGGCTCGAATGATCTTCGTATGGAGGTCAGTCGCGAAGTTTGCGTCGCCGGTAATGAGAGGAATGTCAACGCTAGCAAGGAAGTCATGTAACGAGAATTTGACCTCATATGGCCCATCGTCAACGATAGCCTGCACATCTTCGGGCTTGGTGAGGATGAACTGTCTGGTATTAGCTAATTCCAGTCCAAAAACCTTGCCGTTCCACCTCTTCATGCCTTCGCTGATCAACACCGTGGGGTCGGCTTTGAACTGCAAGGCCACACCCAGGATTGGCCACTTCCAGATTAATGGCGGCTCCCTGGGACGGATCTCACGACGCAACACCCACACGACAAGCATAACAGGAAGAGCCATCGACGCAGTCACTAGAACCCTGTTATGCTCTTGCAAAAACTTCAGAACCTCAGCAGCCATCAAGAGCATCTCTTTCCAGTCCGTCTTCGTCTTCTCGAGTGCGCATAATACCGGGTTCGTCTCAGGGTCGTATGGGAAAAGGGGATTCTTCTGCAGACACTTCACATCCGAGTTCTCGGTGATCAGCCTCCATAAAAGATTTGTCCCATGAGCCTGGAAGTCGAGCTCCTTCAGCCAAAATGTGTCGAACCAGCGCGCTCGCGGGAAGCCTTGAATAGGGCGTGGTTCCCAGAGCAGCTCCTCGAGTGCGTTGCTCGGCGTACAGTCCCAGGGAGCGTCGACGAGGAGACAGCGCATGATGGCATATCCGACAGAGAAGCGATCGGAATTTCCCAGACCAAAGAGACTGAAGAGACTGATGATGAGGGCTGAGCTGGGCACAGTAGTCCCTGGGAACATTTTCTCTTCGAGTTGGCATCCAACGACAAGGTCAACGTCGTCTGGACGCTTATACAGTCGCTTGAGATTCGCGACAGCCTCAGAATCAGTGGAGAAGTCTTCAAAACGCTGTCGGATGGGAACCTCAACTGCAGGCTTGTGACTATTATATGCGCGAAAATATTGATTGAAAGTGGGCAATCTGCAAAGCATATGAAGGACAAGGGTCAACAAAGCGCGCATATAGTCATGGCAAACGTACCCTTGTTCTCGCTCGTGCACGATACTCCATGTAACGATATCAAACGGCTTGCCTCTATACTGCCCTGCAGATCTAAACGATTCGTCAACTCCGGACTTGAAATTGGGTATATTTGTCGCCACGATACCGCGCAACACGTTCTCAAGCCCAGCTTCCACGAAACCCTTGGCGTCGAACGCACTTTCAAACAAATCCTTCTCGCGTATCGTCCTGTTCTTCGCGTCTTTGAGCGGGAAGGAGGGAATGATGAACTCATGGAAGCGATACACGATCGCCATTTCCGCTGATGCGACCATCGGTTTACCACCTTTTGTCACTAATGGCCACGGATAGTTGTGCACCGGATTGATGTGCAAAGCGTCAGTGCCATACATCTGGCGATAGAGGGGGAATCCTGCACAAATCCGCGTTACTTCAACACCATATTGTTTTAGGTACACAATACACACTCACCATCATCGCGCGGCCAGGGCATCGAATCGTTCCCAGAAGTTTGCCAGTACGCCATCTGGTAGGAATTCGCTATTAAGGCGAACTTTGCCGCCATAGCAAGTCGAATCGTCTGGTATATGCGCTCATCGTCGTACTCTGGATGCCGTACCGCGAGCAAGTCACACATCCTATTGTGGTCTCTCAGGAGTAGAGTATGGATTGCGAGCATGATCCAATCCTCATTGGTTCGTGGGTCTCCTCCAGCGAACAGACTCCTGACATCTACACCAGGTCGTGTACGCATCGAAAGACCATCGGAATTGAACGGTAAGTAGTTCCCGGGGGAGGTGCGCAGCTTGCCCTTATCGAAGGAGCGTAGAGCGCGCGATACTTCAATGGTACTACCGTAGAGAGCACTAACGTCGAGCCATGTCGTCGCCTGGTTTGCATTCTCGCGCGAGTTTTTGTGCGACGACCCCGTACCAGGAACAAACTCCGTACGCCAGACGCGGAAGGTTGTATTGAGTGGGAAAATCTTTTCGTCTTCAGGGACTGAAACGTCGATGAATTCTGTCGACGAGTCCTCACTGTATGTTACATCATGCATGATGAACTGACCAGGGACTTAATGATTGTTTTCCGGTGTATCAAGAGTGGGCGTACCTCAATAAGTCCGAGTAAGACGGGGGTGTGCTCGTAGTATATCTTTTTCTTGCGTTGAAAAAATGCATTGCTGACAGCCCGTGGATTGGGGCCTTCTCGCGGCTCGCTGATACCATCGCGGTAAGTGTAATGGCCATAATCCCGGTCTCGTTTGCGTCCAATTTGGCCGTAATCGGAATGCCCAGCTTCCATCCAGTTGCAAGATCCATCTACGGTACGATAATACCATTTGGCCTTGTCGCTAATGCAGATGGGGTCAACAGGGTAACCAATCTTGGAAAAGAGCTGAAACGCATCCTGTTGCGAAGGAACCACATGAGATGTGCTCAGTGCTTCCTGAGGGACATCAGCTGGAGCCTCAGGAAATTCAACGTGCTCCCAGAGCTCCTCAACAGACTGCACATACTCGGGAATGGCATTACCACGAAACGGGCCCTGTAGCGTCTCGTTTGCTGCAACTGCAGAACGAAACCAGGTGAGGAAGAGGTCTTCAGGCTCTGGCTCTGGCACGAGACCTCGCTCCCGCGTTGATTTGAGAATACGAGCACGATTATAAGGCCAATGAGAGGCAGTTGCGAGCGGCAGAGCCACGAGGACGAATGCCTGGGGCTTCACCATCGCTTTCCGCCTGAATCGAGCAGGGCGGGCAGCATATATAAAGCTGCAGGAGAGGCATGGCACACTATGCGAAGAAATCAGTGGTTGGACAGACAACGTTTTAGAACATGTCACTGCTGATCAGCATTAAGAAGGCGGCGAGGGGTGTGAAGAGGACAAGACAACTCTCCTGGAATCATAGTACAGTCATCTTGCCCGCAGCATAAGCGTCGCCATGTTTCCGGTAAGCAAGGGAGAGGCCAGGGTACTTATGAGGGGCCTCCGAGTCAGGCTAGGTTGAGGTACATGTTCAGTGATCATAGCTGGTGCTAAAAGCACTGTCTGTGGTGATGACTGGTGTGAAGAGTGCTGACATCTTGACAGTGGCCCAGAAGTATTTGCATCGGCGCGTCGGTCGCGATAGGAAGCCTTTGACAGGGGGCGTAACTTGGAGGTCGCGCTGTACGACTCTGCTGCACTTGCAGAGCGCGGCCATTGCGGCTAGGGTCCGTTACGAGCACCACACAGCCCAAGTTACAAAGGTGCTAACCAGTCAGGCGAGGAGGGTGACTCGGAGGTAGTTTTAATCAAAGTTACTCCTCAGTACGAATGCGCTGGTCATTATGCGGCTCGGGATCATGCCATCCGATGCATTGGTCTCGTGTCAAAGACACGTCTGGGTACGATGCATCAGGTCTTTGGCGCCGCCGCCGGTAAATGTCGAACGAGCCTGCGAACTGCCTGGGATAGTTCTGTCGCCGCCGGTCCCCGGTGCATGCTGAAGCCGCTTGTACTCTGGCATGCACAGATTGGAGAACCCTCGCGTGTTCAGTTCGATGATCAGTATTACGCAACAAATTCAGACCAGTTAAAACGAGTCAGACTGCAAGAAACATGCAAAATAAGACTCGTAATCCATGGTATATATAAATTCAAAGCAGGCTCTTGCTCACAAAAAGTGACGCACCGGGTCAGAGTTACTCTTAGAAACATGCTTGAAAGACTCGGAGTCGGTGTACACTACCTCGCAGATTAACTTGGCCATCTGATGATCGACGCCCTGTAGAACAAGGTACAGCTAGATCTGACACGAATTGGTAGCCTTCGGGTTGCCGTATCCCTTAGTCACGCTACTGGAGGGTCGAATAATAGCAGTGTCAGTAGATATGATCGAAGGAAGGGACGTGTAGTATAGCACGAAAGATCACGCTCGAATGCACAAGATTAGCGGCTGTAGCGGCGTTGGTGGCTTCCTGTATGTTGACAAGCAGAAAGAGAATACCTCCTGTGGAACTACTTCCCCATGTTTTTGGTCAATTGGGAACAAGCCTCAACGGTCTTGTACAGGTGCGTTGAGGCAGAAAATTTAGGCGCAAATACGTCATTCTGTATTAACTTGCACGACTACTGTATGTGCTGTTCCTCATCGACATCGCCGTGACGCCGCTGATAGGATCTCTACCCAGAGACAGATCCCCCTATTCTTGTAAATGTCAACATATGACAAGTGACGTATCCTCTTTCGTAGCCGGCCGCAGCGTAAGAAAAGAGATATAACCATTTCTTCCTGAAGGACTCGAGCCGCGAAGCCTCGGCCAAATCCGGTCGTTCTTGCGCCACGGCATTCATAACTGACCGATCCACGTTCGCACGAAAACGTTGTTCCCACTCCCGTAACGTCCTAGCGTAGTCTGTCGAAAACCAAGCGTTCAATAGCTGCATACAGCGAGCTTCGAGGAATCACTAACGTTCCCCGTGGTTTTCAATTGTGTCTAGGTTGAGCTGACTGGAAGAACCGACCTGCGCCGCAGTGATGAGTGCTGTCACGCTAGGCAGCGTGCCATTTGGCCACAGATACTGGCGCGCAAAATCAGGAGCTCTGAAACCCAGAAGATCAGTCTTGAATGCAGTGGCCATGGATGTTCGCGTACTGGTATTTATCGTATCGGCTCTCCGGCATGGTAGAGGAAGATATCACAGCGATTGCCCGATCTACTTTGAGTGCCCAGTTGACGATACGAAAGTACTCTTCGTAGTATCGTGGCCCAACGTGCTAGTATGCATTCCTTTTAGCATCTACACCATGCCTTGGATCGTGATCTAACCTCAAGCATCTCAATACTAATGAAAGCATCGAATGCTTTCTCAAACGATGCGGGAAGACTGCGATAATCAAGCAGGTGTACTGTGATTAACGAGCTCAGTCCCGCCTCCCGGATGCGCTCCTCGCCGAATGCTTTCTGAGCCACCGAAAGTGTCAATGTATCCACTGTGCACCCATATGTGCGAGCGGCCTAATAAAGGTCAAAATATACGTGCATCGCAGGATGACGGAGGTAGAACAGCACCTCAATGGCTGTTGAACACCACCCAGAACCAAATTCCAGGATACGATCGCCCTTTCGGATCCGAGCGCGTCGCAAAAAGTGATGGATTTTCCTCATCTCTGCGTTTTCAAGGTCGCGACTGCCGCATTTCCTAAGCTCCATATCTCCATAGACACCCCCTTCTTCGTCGCTAAACAGAGCGGACGAGTACCTGAGGTGTAAATTCGATAATGAGCAGAACACATATAGCTCCACAGCATCTCACATCATGTCTTCGCTCAGGAATGCCTCCGGTGTGTAATTAGCGAGCTATTCCCTCATTCATTTTGAGTTGTCAGCACTCACTTTGAACAGCGTGTTCGATTCGTCGTATCCAGCCACCGCGTTCAGCTTCGCCTGAGAAATGGATTGGCCTAGTATGTAGCTTGTCCACTTGGTCAACGTAGAGTAGAATATGTGGGCATATGTAGAGAGTCCTTCCAGCTGTGTCATATTGTCAAGCCAGAGCTACCACATTGTTAGATTATGTGTGCGACTTGATGAAGTGAACATACATCATGGATAGGCCTTAGATGCTCGACCTCTATCTCGCCCAACATATACGACTCGGAGACTGGATACCAAAGATCCTGAGACTTAGGCTTACATAGCAAGAGAGTGCTCACAGCCTAAATCGTTCCTCCTGCATGGCATACGTCAGCAGATAAACACTTAAGTATGTTAGAATATATTGTATACGTACAGAAACAAGCGTAACCAAAACGAGTCGCTCACGACAACAATAGTAGGTGTAGATTTTCCCCTGTCGCCCTGGCCAAACTCATACGTTTTTGAAGATTCTAAAATTACCAGTGTACCGTGTCGTATCCCAGAAGACAACACAGAAAGAACATATTTGCGTGCTACCATACAGTTGTATCAGATCAGTAGATTGTTCGCGACTCGAAATTCCGCTCACCGTATGTAACCATTAGCTGTCTTGGGACACTGAATGTGCTCGATAATGACACCTCCATGGTTGTTGGGAAGACTGATATGCAACCAAGTGTAGGGCGAAGACATACTACACCTGTCTATTTGAGTCCTGTCTAAAGCGCTCAAGTGTTGTTGAAGTCTCCGTCAATTTGGAAGTCACAGTGCCACTCTACGCGACCGCTTCGACCCTAAAGTTTTATTTGATAACGATCACGTCGTAGCTCATGGGCTGGCGTGCTGGAGAGGAGAACGCCGCTGAAAGGTGTTTTTCAAATAGGTCTAGTTTCAAACCCATTCAAAAGTGCTTGCCGGGTCAATGTGCGAGCATACTGCCCGAGGTACCCGAGGGCGCTAAGTGCATACTTGCAGATGCTGGTAATACCACTGCTCAGCAACCCTGTGCTTCATCGGCTCAATGAGCGCTATCCTTACAACATTGTATGACAGTGGCAGGGACTTTCACCATTCCAATGTATGATTGCTACCCTAACACCTTTTCGGCCATCAATTATCTGCATCCTCAACGACAAAAAGTGGCATATAACATACATCGACCATGTTTCTGCATCGCTAAGTCACGGTGCCGCCAGGGTGCCGTCATTTCCCGCACAACAATGTCCGACATAGAATACTGAATGACAACGTGCGACTTGGCGAGCTGTCAGCAGATGACTGGAACGAACAATGTTGATATTGAATCGGATGCAGTTGCTTCGTGCCGAGTTGGATAGACTGACCAGAAATCTTCAAGGGTCCGCCCGCAATCCAGGTGCATGCGACGCTGGCAGAAAATTTTATGAGTGTTCATGGCAGAGTACGGAATGTGTGCCAAGCATGCTCATGTCTTACTTCATTGAACTGGTATCTCGGAGTTGGAGAACAGGAATCGGTCACGCCAAGTAAGCGTATGGATAAGAGGCTGGGGAGTGAAGAAGACCAATTGGGACAGGAAGTGACCGTGAGCATCCCGGGGAGAAAACAACAAACAGAGCAGACCTCCAGAGAAACCCGTTCAAATCTGGGAAAGACCTAACTTTGTGGCTCATAGTGATAATACTAGACAAGGAGTGAAGTCATCCACATCCGAGGTTCTGTCGTCTGAGCGACTGAAACTCTGAAGGCGCGCCAAAGCAGCGACTTCTGCTGAGCAAGCTGCAAAACGCGTGGAAGGTAGGAATGAAAATATTCATGCAGCAAGACTTTCGTCCGTCGCTGACCAAAATTTTTCCGGAGACCCAGGGAAGACACTGGGTTTTTGTACCGAACGAAAACTGCAGTGCCCACGGGAGACATGTCATTTATTCTGCATCATTCATGCATTCAAAATCGTAAGACATTCTCGGAAGCTTCATGTAGCATTGAGCGATTGAGCATGACATTGGTCATATTATAGTTTGACCATCTTCAGATCTACTCACCTACGACCTCTACATATATCGCACATCCTTGCGTCTACCTTGTCTTCTAGTGTCGGTTAACAAATTGTTTAGGAAACCGGAGTCACCCAGTCTGCCATCATACCACGAGTGGCGTTTTCGCCATTAGCGCGAGGATGTCCCAACCAATATTCCCTGCGGCGATTTGCGTAATCTCAGCTGAAATAATGATTGGTCAGAAAAAAATTCGTGAACAGCCTTCGGATAGCATACCTTGGGAATCGTAGCCTATGCGAATCATATCAGTCAGTATATTTATCGATTGGATAGCGATCAGATAAACGCACCCGGAGCAACTTCGACAACGTCTGCGCCCACAATTTTGAGGCCATTTAAGCCCTGAAGAATCTTTCTCACTTCCTTATAATGGATGAAATTACACTGAAAGTGAGCAATGCGCACAAACGAAGATTGGATTGAAGTCATACTCTAGTAGTGAATCCGCCTATCTCGGGACTATAGAGCAATGTTCAGCTACAACGACTCCATGAGAAGGGATAGGTGTACGCACGTCCCAGTGCTACCAACAGAGATTGTGAGCCAATTATATCAACAAATGGTCAATGAACTCACGCAGGTGCCATCCCAAGGTCTATCACGTCTATATCGAATGAAACTATTCCATAAATTCAGATCTAGTTCCACGTGTGTAGCATTCTAAGGTATCGCTTACTGTATACTGGGTTGTCTCCAACCGCATCTCTAATCTTCTTTACAATGCCCTTGTAGCTGATATCTTCTATTTCCTCAGCCTGGATGATCACGAAGCCTGCTTCGTAATCGTCATCGTAGTCTTGCCAGCTGTCCAGCGCACCGTGTATACCCACGTGCTGGAGATATTTGGAATGATGTGAGACATATTGCATGAAGTTAGTGGTGATATGTCGCGTACGATATTAGAGTGATTTGACGCCAGGAGACCCTCCTCGTGCGCGTGCCAGAAGTAATTATCGTGTGTCACTGGGATCTCCTGTAGAATGAGAATGAGTGGAACAAACCACAAAATTGTTTACAGGCAGACCAACTTCATCTGGAAGCCACGGTCCATCGGGCTTGGTGTGAACAAGGATTAGCTTATGATGCATTACATACCTATAACCGCTTACCACTCTTCGTGGCTTCCAAGTATCTGAGTAGAACAAATCCAGGCCGCCGCATACGTACAATAATATAGCGACGTACCAATGTGGCTATCAAAATGAACGACGCTGTAGTAATATGAAATCTCAGCCTCAGCGTCCTACTTAATGAAACGCACACCCGACCTGACCGGACCGTATATTTGAGCCATGCCCCGTAGCATCGACAGTGTGATAGTGTGATCTCCGCCCTGTAAATATGCAACATTAGTACTGTATAGGCTACATGCGCGAGAATTGCTAATGTCACGCCCTAGTAGTTTAGGCGTATGACTTACCAACGTCAGAATCCGAGGATGGAAACTCCCGTCCCTTGCTATACTTTCTCCCTCGTAAATGCGAAGGCTCTTCTTGGAGAGGATGGCAGAACTAGCTAGCTCGAGTTGTCGCAGAGCAACTTTGTTGTCTATGTAAACCATAGCTAAAATGCACCTTCATCAGAAACTGGAACGTGACTATGAATGTATTGCACACACGGACGTCACCGCAGTCGACCACTTCGAGGTGCTCGCTGACGCGCACTTTCATGGGAACATTGATTCTGGAAATCCCGAGACGTCTGGCACCTTGACGTATGCCATTAGGACCAAATCGTGCCCTTAAAAGAGATGGTTTGGTCAGAAATTCTTCGTCGGACCAAACGAGTCAGCTCACCCTGAACGATATGTCGTGGCAGTGTCGAAGGGCGCGCCTGGGAAACATGAAATTCACACAAAGACACGACATGGAGAGTGGGAGATTCATACCAAGCACGGCTACATCGAAAAGTACCCCTGCATCGGCCCCGAAACATCGCAATGGTAGTGCGCCCGCGAACGTCGTGAGACCATTCCAACCCTGCTCAGCCCAAAAGAACGGCTCTTCCAATCCTGAAGCGCGATTTATGCGCGTATCTGAGCCATTTCCCGCTAACTTCCCGCAAAACTTACGCGTCGACTCAGCGGTCGTCCCGCCGGTCAGGGAGACTTGCTCCCCACTCGCGGCAGTCCTAACAACATAGACTGCGAGCGTGACCCAGATACTCAGCAGGGAAAGCGAACATTGCGGAAACATCAGGAAGGCGTGCGAGAAGGACGGATACCAGTACGACTAACGTTGGCGCCCGCCAGAGCATCCCGTCCTCCACTTTATGTATGTTTTTGCGGCGCTGAAAGAATCGGACGCCGACACTGAATCTAGGCCGTTCGACTAGTAGTATGCCGCCTTGACCGTAAGTGGCATCAGGCCGGTGTACGTGAAGGCTGAATAATGAGTGGGATGTTATCGCGTATTCCATGATGCAGAGATGGTCTTTGGCGAACGCACTCATGTTCCCCAGCGGAACCGAGAGCTTTCTCTCATGAGGTATTAACGAGGAACCGTATATCCACTGGCGTTCAAGTAAGTCGCGTAATGGGCTTAGCCATCATTGACGCATCTTCAAGTTCGCTAAATTCTGTCGCGGTCCCGTCGAAGTCACGGCGTGTTGTTGATGAAATTGCACAAGGTACTGAGCGTCAGTACAACATCGGGAGCAGCTCAGGATACTAAATAGTAAGAGTTAACCCCTAATGGAAGTTTCAATAATTGAGCTTGGATTTTAATTTTCGCAAATCTAATTGGTGTGGGGCCGACGCGCTACAAGTTCTCAAACCTACCGCGCCCGGTAGGACCATCCAGAATGGAATTTAGTACTGGAGAGATACAGTCTCTGCTTGACCGTAAGGGCGACCAGCGAGACATGATTCGTACCGCGGCCGGTACGACACCCTCCGTTTTTGGAGGCTCCCGCCTGCCGAGCCGATTTGGAGGCTGACGGAACTCAGGGGGTCGACAAAAAAGAGTGATATACCTGGCGGGTAGAGGAAATAGGAGTGCGCACTCTCCTTCTTGCACCTCAAGGATCCCGCCAGATATTTTTTTTAATTCGAGCTCGGAGAGCGCACTCTCTTTCGTGGCTAACAAACGGATCGCGCCAGATCCCTTTTCGCATACCCACCATCCCTCCCTATCCATATAGCATTTTGTCCTGTATTGTCCGCAGTCTTTCGAACCGAAAAAATGTATTTTTAGGGCGTTTCCGGTGGGCCAAAAGCCATCGGGACGCTGCGTCACGCCAAACGATGGTTTTGAGAGTCCTCGCTTGGACAACAGTCCGAACTGCTGCCAATTATATAACGATGTCATTTGGATAAACAAATACATAAATACATCAATGATGTTGAGTTTTTATAAGAAAACCATCGGTTTACTGCTCTCAGCTACACATGGAAGTCCTTTACCCTCTCCTTTTATTCTTGTATTACTCAACTGGGCGCAGTAAAATGCAGGGTAAAGGTCAGAGTACTATCGGAGACGGCCTTACGGTACCCAACCAACACCCTCATAATCTGTACGGCTACCTTGTCGGCGCAGTAATGAGACTGGAACTCCCGGTAGCCCGCTCTCTGCAATGTGCGCGGAACGCGTTCACCCTATACAATGTGTAGGTATAAGGAAGCGCATTGGCTACCGGCGAGCGTCGCCGGCCTCTCGATCCGTAGCGACCTGGGCGAGTAAGTATCTCCCAGCTAGATCTATGATAGACTGGGGACGTGGAGGAACGATCCCGAGCGCTACTAGTACCCTGGCCCTGCTCCAGTGTTCATGGGAGACGCTGACGACCAGGCACCTCGAATATCACTCGCTCAGTGATGGGGAACTTTAGAGCCTGACGGCGAAGGGTGCGTACCGGAGAATAAATCAAAGAGTTTTTAATATAACATTAGAAAAAGAGCTTGACATAAGTAATGAAGTGATGGTTTGTCTCCGCACTCCTGAAGTCGGATGAACGTATGAGCACATTTGCCTCGGAACTTGATCTCAAACTCAGTGACATAGACTCCCAAATACGAAACGATTGGCACAGCATCACATTTGACGTACGGCCGCACTGCAGCGGTCCGACTGACTTGTCATACATCCACTCGTACAATTACATCGAGCATCAGACAAAAAACACCATGAGATGGCGATGAGCGAAGGGCGAGCGATCCCTGCCGAGGACAGGCGCGGTGGCCTACTGTCTTTCAACAGGCACAGGCCTTGGATGACTGAGCGCAGTTGCAGTCCACACCGCTGCCACCACAAGAACACTAATATGTCTTTTGGTTAAAGAACATGGGCTGAGACAGCTTCGGAGGCACGCACGGCGCTGGAATGAGTCTTGTTAGGGCAGTCGGCGCAGTTGCACTGTCCCTTGGTGCAGGCACAGCCGGTTCCACTTGGTCCGCAAGCGCTGCACCAGCCGCACGACGTCATCAATATATGAAGATGACGCAAGTCGGGTGAGCCACATACCCGCAGTTGTTCTGACAAGTGCAAGCCATTGAAGAAATATATGAAGCTTGGTTTGTAGCGAGTTGGTTGCAGAACGATAGAAAGGAGCACTTGAGAGCCGTCGAAGAAGTACGGGGGTTATATATGATTCCGCGCGCCCCAAAAGAAAGGAGCCCAGAGGCATGTGAATGACGTTTACCATGACGGGCACAGCAGTTACCCCAGTTTGTATACCATCTCACGCTTGTAAAAGTGGAGGTGCCATACATTGCAATTTCAGGATTTATCTTTGCTTCGAATTTGGCCGCAAGAGAGCGGATACCATTAGCCAGTGCGTGTCTTCCAGCATTCGCAGCAATCTATCCAATCTCGCATATGCACTGCGGGGATATGCCGAGTACCCCTACTTTGTCCGCTGTAACTTACCAGACACATAAGTACTTAGTCGTCACATTTAAGTGCCGGAGTCAGGAGCGATAACCCGTATCCATGTATCCAATCCTAGGCACTAGCTGCATTACTGGTTAGTATTACTGTATAACAAGGATACTGGCAGAAGAAGCCTTGAATCCAATCCTAAAGTAGTGGCAGCAATTACTATAAGACTGAAGAGCACGGCCATGGAAAATGAGTAATAGTACACGAATAGGGTTAGGTTTAGACAGCTCACTTTCCGTCACTCCTTGGCATGTTCAGAGTGATCTCTACCGCGACCCTTTCTACGCTCTGACAGAAATCGCGTGAACTTCGATCCTCGCCGCTCCTGTTTCGATTCGGCCATGAGATCATCGTTGTTATCTACCTGACCTTGTGGGTCGCTGTCCTTGTCCTTGTCCTTATGTCCGTGGTTGTGCTTGTCCGGAGTCTTCGTCAGGAATTCTACCAAGACTGACCAGAGATTATTACCGCTGATCACGTGCTCGTCCGCGAGGAACGCCTGATCTGCAATCCTCGCCAATCGCCGCGCCTCCCCCGTATCTCTGCGCGCGACAATACTGCTCGGAGGTGGTTCCTCGCCCACATCGAGCGCCCACGCCCACGGCCAGCTGCCTGTGGCCATTAGTCCCTCCTGGATGCCTCGCGGCGGCTGGGATTGGCCGCTCGGTCTGTGGACGGCTTTCTCATCTCGACTCAGAAACGTCTGCAGATGTGCCATGTTCCGCATCGTGTCGCTCTGCGCGCGTACCAAGTTCCGCTGACGCTTCTCCTCAATGTATTTTTCCACTTTCGCGAACTTCTTCGCGAACTTGGCTCGCCCGTCAAAGTACCTGCGCGCAACCAGCTCAGACATTACTCCAATAAGCTCGGCGGGGAACGCAAGTGCGGGAAGTTCCTCCTCAGCTTCGAGGGCACGGATAGTCCCATCTGTCGAGATCCTTTCCCGAATCATGATATCCTGAAAAAGAGGCGCCACATATCAACATCAGGACATACAGTAATGCCAATGTGACATACCAGCCCGTTATCGTAGACAGATGGCTCTCCCGCAGTACGACCCCTCTCTCGCCTTGACAGGGTGGAGAAACGGGGCCCAGCGACATCGCTTGATTGGGATGATTCCCCCGCGGCAACCCCTGAAGACTGCCCGTTTCCCCACTGGAACAAAACGCTTGCCCGATGAATCTTTGCACTTACTACTCTTCTCAGATTGCCTTTCGAGGACGGACCAGCTTCACGCTCGATGATCGCGCTCCTCGGCGCACGCAAGCGCGGACTGATATCGCTGATGCTAGACGACGAGGACTGACTAGTTGGCATCAGAGATGAGGAACTAATCGAGTGGCCCTGAGGAAACAATGGGTAATCTGGGGTGCGAGACGGGCTCTCGACAGGCGAAGTGGTGATAGGAACGTCATCTGAAATGATCGAAGACGGCGTAGGGAGCATGCCCGTCGTATACTTGCAGAAAGTCGCGATAGCGCGATAGCAATACTTGGCCGGAGTCGTGAACGCGAATAGAGTGGGGAGCGTATGAGCCGCATCTTCACACACACGACAATCAGGTGCTAATAATAGACTTATGAAAACAGCTCACCGTCATATACCTGCAGATGCACCTTCGTAGGACCAAACCGCTGTTCTATTCCGTCTAGAGCAGGATACATTTTACGTGTTTCCTCTTTGACGCGATATTTATCCGGATAGGCAGCTTTGTGAGCGCTTTATCACACAGGACAGAATAAGCCACACGACCACTGAACAGACGTAAAATCACTTACAGATATATGATCTCGTCTCTGAGGACTTCCTTTTCGCTCACAATGACTAACAGTGGGGGAAGGCCACCCAAATACGAAAGCGCAGAACTGACAAGAGGATGTGTCAGCAAGTAATTTGGCGTGTACATCTGTAGTTGGCTGTCTATCGTCAGAACTTCCCCGGATTGTGTCTGAAGGCAGATGGCCTGGTTCCGTACGGACGTAGACGAGTCCGGCAGTGACGCCGTAGATCCTAGATGCAACGTCTCCCCGCTATGTGCATCGAGGAACTGGTGATCGGTGCATCCTGGTCCCTGGTCTTGCACGGAGCGATCGGCTGCGTCTGGACTTGTAGGCCTGCTACCCATGTGTACAACCTCGCGGACACGACTGCGGATGCTATCCTGCATCTTGGATGTGAGCTCGTCTGGTGGAGGTGGCCAGAGCGTGCTGGGCTTGTGAAATGACAGTCCATATGGCGGCAGAACGTCCTGCTCAAACAAAACGTCAAATAAGGAAAATTAGACAAAAATACAACGTACGGTGGCCGTATTAGTATGTATACTGGGGAATGAATGTGTCATGTCACACCATGGTGATATGAGTACAGCGCCTGCTGGCATCGGCAAACCCGAATCACGGATGACCTGTAAGAGAGATACCGACAGGCCTCCTCCTGCAGAATCTCCGGCCACAACAATATGTGCAGGGTTGACAGGACAATGCGAGGCGCCTTCAGGCGGCCGGATGAGGTACAAATCTGTGAAAGCAACGATCAACATCGAGGACACACGACAAAATCAAATGTCAAAAGCACATACAAGCGGCGAGAAAATCTTGTAGCGCGCAAGGGAAGGGGTACTGGGGGGCAAGTCGATAATTTATTGCTAGATGACAGGTATAAGCGCTCTCAATGTGCTGACAGAATGACTGCGCGTACCGAACACACGACCATTAATCTTCCTGGCGTAGCGCTCAAGACTGTACCTTTCCTGGTCAATACTACCAAAGTAGTATCCACCTACATATAATGTTCTGACGATAAGACAATGTGCCAGAGAAGATGCTGCTCACCACCGTGAGCATACAAGATGCATCGCATCTTATCCATCTCGGGATCATACACCGCAGGCATCTCTTGTCCGAGATCGTCGCTCGTAGCCGCTTTATGCGCATCTTTAGCTTTGCCTTTCTCCTTTTGCTGCGCCTTGCGCCGTCGTTTAGCTTCTGCCCAATCCTTCTTGGCCGTTAACCATTCTGCGTCGATGCTGCGAAGCGTCCATACAGCTGTTGTGCGCGCAGGAAAATGACTCACCCGCGAATCCCGCGAACCTGCCACCATTTAGTACCACCGACAATCCGCTTCGTAACCTCCTCCCCACCCAGAGCTTGTATGAGATACGTGGCCGCGTCATCGCAACAGGTCATAGGGACGGTCAATCGTACAATGTGCGTCCATGGTGGCGTTGGAGTGCGAGTATTTGAAAATTCTTGCAGCTCTTCTACAGTGTGTCTGGAATGGATTATTGGATCGAAGTCAGTCTCGTCGATCTTTTGATATCCCAAAAACCCACTTGACTGCCGCTTCCATAAATGTCTGCAAGCAGTGTCGTTAGGATGATATATCAATATTTAGAATGGACAAACCAACCTTGACAATATGGAAGGCCTCATCGTACAGTAACTCATCCTGGCTCAACTTGGTCACCCCATCCCCGCGCTCTTTCAGTACGCGTTCGAGGTAATGTTTAACGAGTGTTTCAAGAACCAGGGGCCCGAGCTTCAGCCCGGCTTGGCCGAGGAGGGAATTGAGAGGCATAGTTGCCTCTGGTAAGGACAGAAAACGCGTTCATGGATACCTGCCGCCGGGAGAAAGTGGCGGTAGACTAAGCTGCGGCTTGGCTCCGACATGGCTTGGAACATGAACCGACGATTCGGTTCGGCAGATGCAAGTCGAACCGAACCGCCGAATGGTTCCAGGGCCGGATCTTGGTAGGCTCTGTGCCAGTGCGCCCACTACACCACCAGCTTCAAGGTTTTCAACTACTACTACGAAGTCCAATCGCAATGTTGGCCCGAAGAGTAAGAATTTGGATTGAATACAAACTACTGAGATCAGTCTGAAGGGCTCTCCCGGCTCCGAGTCGAGTTTGATGATGTACATCAGCCGAATATGCGTGGGCTGAACCTGACTCTCAAACTCCGACTTATGCTTATGTTGACAGGACTACGACTTTCTTCAGTGCTAGATAAAATGGCGTTCACCAGAGGATTCCAGGATGGGCTTGCGAAGGCAAGTATGACCGTGAGTATTTCCCCCCCACGTTCCTGAATGACTGACCACCAGAATGGATCCTGAAGACTTCTATCGCAGAAACGTTCGTCCTACAGCTTACGGTAATATCACTGGCTATCTCATACATCTCACTCGTGCCATATGCTAAATCAAGTAATCTCTTGCCGTGCTGCACAGGCTGTCAGCAGAATGCTGTTGCCAGTGGCATGCTTCCCCTTCTCCGTGGGTACCACACGCTACTGAGGCTCAGAAGGCCCTCGTCGCTCCCAGGAGGATTGCGACAGCCCCTCCCCTCTCGATACCCCTACGTTGAACGTACACCACAATGGCCCTGAAGCTGAACTACCAGCGACCTCGCCCGCTCGCTCGTCACCTGGGCATCTCCATCACGACCTGCGTGCTGTTGTTCATCTCATTCCTTCTATACCTGCTCGTCGCCCTCTCTACCCCCATTATCAAGTCTATCTTTCTCTTCGAAATCAAGTTCAACGAGGAAGATGGTGACGTTGCATCTGGCGTCGCGACCAACCTACAATTTGGCGTCTGGGGTCTGTGTGCATACAGTGTACTCCCCGGCTTCGAATATTGCTACGGGCCAAGGCTGGGATACACCATTCCGGAGAGCATATTGTCCCTGACAGGATATCCAGACCTTGTGGACGACGTGGTGGAAGTATTGACGATTCTCTTGGTGCTTCACCCAGTTTGCGCCGGCCTCTCCTTCGTTGGGATGTTCACATCCCTCTTCCTCGAGTCGCACGCAATGTGCATCATATCCCTCATCATAACTATACTCACCATCATCCTCGGCTGCCTTGTGTTTGCCGCCGATCTCGCATTGGTTATCATCGGTAGAATCAAGATATCCGCGCTCTCGGACTTCTCGTACTATGTCAACTGGGGTCCAGCTGTGTGGATGATACTCGCGGCGGTCGTCTGCTTATGGGTCGGGATGATCCTGCTTAGCGTTGTGGTGTGCCAATGTTGCGGGGTTGGAGTGGAATATAACGAGGACGAGAAAGATGTTGAGAGCGATGCTTGAGGGTTGGGGGTTGAGTGACTTGTGAGTAGATGATCTCGATTTGAAGGTTTCTTATCTAAATTCGTTGATTTCAGTGTGGTCTTCACTAGACTCTTTCTCGACAGTAAGACCCTTTTATGACTTCTTACGACTTTTACGACCAAGATGACATGGTTCCATACAACTTTCCCTTCGATATATTTAGCTTATCTCTTGTCATTGGCATCGTATCTCGCCTTGTTATGTGCGTATCTGTGGCGATTTTGGCTTTGTCGACTCTCAGGTAGACTATTCCGGTATGGGGTTTTAAGCAGAGCGCACAAGCAGCGCCAGTGCGCCATTGGAGATGGCGCTGTCGATCTTAAATTGGGCATAAACTTGACGTGATCCGCGCTGATCTGCAGCATTTGATTCGACCTATAGACGGAAAGGTGGGCGGCATCTGCATTTTATCATATGCGAATTAATACTGACGCCAGGATCTAGGCTCTCAGCGACGCCGTCGACTCTGGGTGTGGTGGGACTCTCTTAATCACAATGTTGGAGAGTAATCTAGGCACTTTAGCATGCACTTCAAGTTGAACATGCAATGTGCGAGAGCGCCAATTCTTGTAAGTCTGAGCAGATAATCTAGCATCTATGATATGTATGTGGTCGGAGGCACTTCAAAAACTCTCGATCCCGTCACAACGGGTTTAATGACATCCGCATCCTGCAAGGCAGCAAAGAGGTTGAAAAGCATCAAGTCCTGCAACATAAAATTCTTCAGCAATGGCTTGCAGAATACTGTACCATACCAAAGACTCACGCAGTTCTTTGCCGTGATGAAACTCAAGGTGACGGGCAGGTATTCTATCTGTCCCGTAATAGTGGAATTGTACGCCGCCTCGCCGACTGTCGTGAAGGAGGGTTAGCAAGTATACGCAGAGCGGATTACAGGCTCCACACCAGGCACCACCATATCGGGGGTCTCAGCGAATACAGCAATACGGCCTGAAGAGAATCCGAATGGTGTAGTAGGAGGTCTAAACCGGTTGTACGTGAGCATGAGCGAATGCAGGACACCGGTTCACACTCACCCTGGGTATGCGTTGCGATAGGTTGTGCCACCAGAGCTCTGGGGGTAGAGGAAGATAGCATCTGAGCATGTATCTGGTACGCCTCCGGGCACGATTTCTTTCTGGAACCAGTCCATGAATGTTGTTTTCTCCACTATAGCTTCATTATGAGCGCTAGCAGGGAGTGACCAGCCATAATCCCACCGTGTAAGGGGGGCAGGGTCGATGAATGGCTTACGACCACCGGTAGCCGCGGCGTAGTCCCTGAAGAAAGGCTCTGCGAGGAGGGCGATTTGGTCTGTAGTAATGAGCGTCGGATAGGTAGTGTTCAGGAACTCCCGGAGGGTAGAAGATACGTTGGACGGTTTTGTACTGTCCCACATGGTGGTCAAGTTGATCTCGGTGCGCGTCGTCCCCAAGAACCCTTCGAGCTGGGTGATGAACGCGTTGAATGTCGCGCCGACTGTTCCAGGCGCAGGAGGTTCGGCCAGATAGCTACTTCCGAACGAATCAACAGGGAAAAGAATCTTTTTCGGGTATTGGGAGTACTACGCATCAGTTACGACTTGATCAGTACAAAATCGATGCGGACGAGTTCAACCGACGACTGACCGAGGTGAAGTTCTGGTACCACCAGTGGCCTGCCTGTGTCCATAGCTTGGCGTCCCGAGAGAAGATACCAAGTGTGTCAAGCTCAGGGGAGAGAGGCATAACATCATCCGTAGAGATTGCACCATGGGACGGCCTGTTGCCGAAGACGCCATTCGCACCGGAAGGACCGCGCATCGACCCTCCAGTATCACTCCCGATAGCGAAATCCAACCATGAGTACGCCGCCATCGCAGTACCCGAGCCTGTCGAGGAACTGCTGCCATCTTGGTATCCATCGCCACGCGGGTTGTACGGCGCGTGCAAGTCGACCCAATCGTCCGTGGCAACTTCCCCATTCGCGAACTGTGAGCTCTTCGTCTTGCCTACGAGGACCATCCCACCGTCGAGAAGACGTTGCACGGCAGGCGCAGTCTGAGTCTTTGGCGGGTAGAGCGCCCAGTATGCACGATTGCCACAGCCAGTATGCAAGCCTTGTACATCGTAAATGTCTTTCACACCGAGGCGGTAGCCAGCGAATGGTTTCTCGGCCGTGGGTGTGAAATAGAGGCGGGAAGGTACTGGTATACTCTCGGTCGCAGCGCCAGAAGTTTTGGCAGATGCCACTTGGAATCCACCGTTCCCGTTGGGAACAGTACCATACACGAAGGACTGCTGTTCGTCGTTGTATAGACGATAAACTAGATGCTGCACTTCTCAGACGCAGTTCATGTATTGCTTAGGAGGAACAAACCTTCAAATATGTTGCCTGTTGCTGGTTCTAATAGATATGGACCAGAGGGCAGACTGTTTGTGAGAGCGATGCCGCCGGAGTAGCTCGAAGAAGATGTAAGGAACTTGACGGCATACTTTGACTTGGCTGAAGATGACAGCGAAACCGAGGGTTTATGACCAGTACCATTGTACTTAATATAGAGTCCTGACACATGTACGTTAGATGGGCACATCCGTGACAATGCAACGCATACCGGTCATGAATGATGTGGACCAGACATCGTCGCTTGCAGACCAGGCTTTTGCCACTACGTCAAGTGCGCTGTCATCAAAGTCTGATTCGGATGTTGGGATCACGGAGAAAGGGACGAGCGAGCCGGTGGAGCTGCCAACCAGACTCAGGAGCTCTGGTAGTCCAAAAAACCCAATCCGAGATACTGGAGATGGGGGCGCGAAATATGACACGTTGCCGAGAACGAAGGTTGTACCCGTCGAATGAAGAGTGACTTGCGTAGCAGCCGCGAAGCTGAGAATGGCTAGTGCACTCACAATAACAGCTGCAATGAGACCCATGACAGAGGATTAGAAGTAATACCACTGTTGGGTTGCATAATCTGCATGGCACTCGCGTTTTTATACTCATGGCCAAGTATGCGATGCGATTCGTGCGCGATAACGAAATGTTCCGTACCGTACTATGGGCTTGCCAATTGATGCCGAGACTTCTCGATAGTGAAAGCATGAGCGACAACTCACAGAAAGCAGAGCTCGAAGTGACCCTGGCCTCTCCGCATATCCAATAACTGGAGTAGATAGAAGAGCATTGTCAAAATATGCCAGGCCCCTCTGCTATCACGACGTAAGCTCTGAAGACATCGGTGCGGTGCATATACGAATGTATTCACTTACCACAAAACCATGAACGCCACCGCAAGTTACCCTCGCTTCCACATCCTTATCTTACAGCTGGCTTCTTGTCCTATCATATGACTTGGACTTGGCAGAGCGGGGGCGAAGCCGAACAGTGTTGAGGGCTTCTGTTCGTTAACTAGAGAGAAAATTCGGTCGGCATACAAGCAGTCTACACGGCATTGTGCGACGATAGCTAGCGTTATCTACCCTCAGCGGTCTGTCGATGCAGCTTGGCATGAACTGGATAACTGACGGGCATTTAATCTAGTGCCTGCATGTCCAAATGTTTTGGCGAGAATGACCCGTTTGTCGATACTTACTTCTTCTGACCAGTGTCCAGATATTGCAATCTACCTGCAGACTAAGATGACCCCGCAAACACTCACCGAGCTACTTTGCTTTGTGTACAATAACTTGGCAGTGGAGCGTGAGCCGCGAGCTGAAACGTCATAGACAAGACCCAAATTTCTTTGTGTTACTCGTCAAAAGCTACAATGAACTCACATCGTGGCTTCAACGTGCTTCTCGCTATAAATTGAAGTTGTCCGGAGCCCTCAGGGAAGCTCGCATTGAGTAAAAATACTCACACCTGGGACGACATTACCTCCTCTCAACACTTGGTATGGCTGTCATCACCATCCTGCTTTCAAGTATCGCCCTTATCTCAGTAGTGAAGTCTGTGTTTCGTAAGTGCACATGCTAGTGGACTAAGAATGATATTGATGGTTGCTTACGGCTGGCTTGCGGACTCCGCATTGTCGCTACTATAGCCCCACTCTCTGGATTCGAGACCGAAGCCGACATCAAGTCCGCATCCACCGCTTTCTCGATCGACTGGAGCGTAGATCCTGTGATGGCGCCCCTGCCCAGATATGGGCGAACAGCGTCCATACCTGCCATCGCGCTCAAATGATACGGCCAAGGGCACACTGATAATGTGTTCGGGTACCTTGATGAAATTACTAGGTGCAATAGGAGTTACAGAAATCCTGAATTGTCTTATGATGCCGCGAAATTCATTGCCCAACATCCTGGTTTCGCCGCTGTCTTGATAACCTGAGTCATCGACTGGTGTCTGTATGAGTCAGAATGATCCCTCAAAGCAATAGGGGCCTGTTCTTGGCTTGTTATGTAATTAAGGTAACAATGTCACTGGCCGAAGCGAGTTAAAGAGCAACACAACAAGAACACGCTACGACGGGATTGAAGGCGGACACATGTTGTTTTGGTTATGTTGACGCACGCAATACTGCTTCCATACGGCACCCCCAAATGGCAGCGGTACACACACCAACATTTTACAGCTCACGATTGAAAAGGAACTATGTTGACGAAAAACGTACTGAAAATCCACGATAAGTGTCCACCGTGACGAACGGCAGGGGTATCTGGGCATGTACCGGTCTACAGGCATGCCGCAAATGCAGTAGACCATAATGCTTCAGAAGCAGCGATCACGAATGAAGCCTGGAGATTGTTTGACTACCAAGAAAGTTGGCGGCAGTCGTCAAAGCGCGACGGCGAGCGAGCGCTGTTAGAAATCTTAAATAACATATTGTGGCCTAATTCAACTTACAAGTGTAGTAGCAAATTGCTCGGAAATTGAAGTCAAGCATAAAGCTATCCGTCAAGCTTTTAATATTACGTAGATTAAATAAGCCCAAGCTTATATATAGTATACTGTTCAAACGTTTATCCTCGGCTGTCGTCGAAAGGCTTCCTCTGGTGTCTGACTGTGATCCCGACAGGATTGCGGTATACCGAGCCTGAGCTGTACCTATATTTTTCATCGTCACTCAGTACACGATCCTGTGCGAAATCATACTCCTCCAGGATCGCCTTCGTCATAACCTGGATGCTTTGCAGCGCAAACCATCGTCCCGGACAGAGATGAGGCGTGTTGGGTCCAAAGCTTACAAACCTATCGCTACCAATTGGAGGATCCTGTTCGATGAACCGATCAGCTTTGTAAAAAGGTGCATCTTCGCCCCAAGCACTTGTCTCCCTGTGGCGATAATAAGCCGACAACGACCCAGCCTGTCCCCTCGGAATGTAGCGACCGGGCTCGGATGGAAGCTGGAACGGCTGTAAAGCTGTGCGTGCTGGTCCTGTTGCTGGTCCTGAGAGTCGGATTGATTCAAAGACGGCACCACGCAGGACTTTCCATGGTTCAGTCCGGTCCATGGATAGATTTCGTAGCGTTGCGTCGGAGAGGGACCTGACAACGTGCCCTTGCAATCCGGATTGATTCACGATATCAAAGAATGTACTCGTCAAGGACGCTTGCAAGTTCGTGAGCCCAATCCAAACGAGGAGGCCAAGCATGTCCGAAGCTTGCTCATCATCCTGTACTTCAGGAATTACGAAGTTCAGCAGGTTATAGTCTTTACCCCCGCCAACTTGACGCCGTTTCGCGATCAACGGCACCAAAATTGGGCGCATCTTCTTCCAATCGGTCGTGATAGGTCGACGAGCAATGAAGCGCAAGAACGAGGGCAGCAGGGTAGCCAAACCCATGGCATTGACAGAATCGTCATTAAATTGTAGGAATATCTTCAGTAGCTCGGGATTGTCGAAGCCTTCGGGACCCACTACGCAGCGAGACACCACGTACGCGATGTACAGGTAGAGATAGTCATTCAGATCTGTGTAGTGCTCTGACATCCGGTCTCGTGCCACGAGTGGATGTGCCGCGAAGAAGGAATGAGCCGCGTCCTCGACTGTCTTGGCAAACCCAGCAAGCGTCGCTTCGTCGTGAAGATGAGCTCGAATAATCTTCGTATGGAGGTCGGTCGCGAAATTTGCGTCTCCCGTGATGAGAGCAGTATTGACACTAGCAAGGAAGTCATGTAACGAAAACTTGATCTCATATGGTCCGTCGTCAATGATAGCCTGCACGTCTTCAGGCTTAGTGATGACAAACTGTCGGGTGTTGGCCAACTCCAGCCCGAAAACTGCACCACTCCATTTCTTCATACCTTGCTTTACCAGTCCTGTGGGATCCGACTTGAACTGCAGTGCAACACCAAATAGCGGCCATTTCCACATCAAAGGCGGCTGCCCAGGACGAATTTCACGACGCAGTGCCCAAATGAGGAAAAAAATAGGAATGGCAGACAATGCTGTCAACAACTCCTTCCTATGCTCCTTGACGAGCACGATGACTACCTCGAGGCCCGTCAGTGCTGTCTCGATCCAATTCGTCTTCGGTGTCAGCGAGCACAGAACAGGATTTGTCTCTGGATTATATGGGAAGAGCGGATTCTTCTGTAGACAGTCGATCTCGCTGTTCTCCGCGATAAGCCTCCACAGGAGGTTTGTCCCATGTGCCTGTAAGTCGAGCTCTGACAGCCAGAACATGTTTAACCATCGTGCTCTAGGAAATCCCTCTATCGGGCGAGGCTTCCAGATCAACTCCTCGAGCGCGTTAGTCGGTGTACAATCCCATGGCGCATCCACAATCATGCATCGCATCATGGCGTAGCCCACAGAGAATCGGTCGGAGTTTCCGAGGCCAAAGAGACTGAAAAGACTAATGATGAGGGCTGAGCTAGGCACGGTGGTACCCGGAAACATGGTCTCTTCTAACTGGCATCCAACGACAAGATCGACGTCATCCGGATGCTTGTACAGCCGCTTGAGATTTGCGACGGCCTCTGGGTCCGAGGAAAAGTCCTCGAATCGTTTTCGGATGGGGATCACCACAGCGGGGTCGTGACTGTTATATGCGCGGAAATATTGATTGAAAGTCGGTAGTCTAGAAAAATGGGCCTCAGAGGAACATATGGGCGAATATAGTCCTGACTAACTTACCCCTGCTCTCGCTCGTGAACGATGCTCCACGTTGCAATGTCGAATGGACTACCACGATACCTTCCCGCGGACCTAAATGCTTCATCGATACCCGACTTGAAATTTGGAATATCGGTGGCCACAATCCCGCGGAGTATGTTCTCCAGGCCTGCCTCCACGAACCCCTTCGCATCAAATGCACTCTCGAACAGATCCTTCTCGTATATCGTCTTGTTATCCGTATCCTTGAGTGGAAATGATGGAATGATAAACTCGTGGAAGCGATATACGATCGCCATCTCCGCAGACGCAGCCATCGGTTTTCCGTCCTTGGTCACCAGCGGCCACGGATAGCTATGTATGGGGTTGAGCTCCAAAACATCCTTGCCATACATCTGGCGATAGAGAGGAAAACCTGAGTCCTGTCCGTCAGCGAGAAATATAGTTTGATCGTTGGGGGACACTCACCATCGTCTCGCGGCCACGGCATAGAATCGTTCCCGCTCGTCTGCCAGTAGGCCATCTGATATGAATTGGCAATCAGCTGGAACTTCGCCGCCATCGCCAGTCGCACTGTCTGGTAGATCCTTTCGTCGTTGTATTCGGGATGCTGTGTTGCAAGCAAATCGCACATGCGGTTGTGATCACGCAGCAGCAGCGTGTGGACAGACAACATAATCCAGTCCTCGTTCGTCCGTGGGTCTCCTCCCGCGAATAGACTCTTCACGTCTACACCTGGGCGAGTTCGCATAGGAAGGCCCATGGAATTGAACGGGAGATAGTTCCCTGGCGAGGTACGCAGCTTGCCCTTGTCGAAGGATCGTAACGCGCGCGACACCTCCGTTGTGCTTCCATATAGGGAGCTCACATCGATCCAATTCGTTGCCTGGTTCAAAGTCTGGCGAGGGTTGCTGAGCGATGTTCCCGTGCCAGCGACAGCCTCCGTACGCCACACACGAAAGGTGGTATTGAGTGGGAAGGTTTCTTCATCATCAGGCATTGGAACGTCGACGAACTCGGTGAGGGAATCCTCGCTATACGTTACATCATGCATGATAAACTGGTTTAAAAAAATGAGTGATATTCAATACGCAGGCATGAAACGGACCTCGATCAGTCCCAGGAGAACGGGAGTATGGTCATAATAAAGCCTCTGCTTCCGCTTAAAAAACGCATTGCTGACAGCACGCGCATTCGGGCCATCCCTTGGCTCGCTAATCCCGTCTTTGTAAAAGTATTGGTTGTAGTCTCGAGAATGAGGTTGACCGAGCTGGCCGTAATACGCGTGATCTGTCTGCAGCCAATTGCAAGACCCATCGGTTGTGCGGTAGAACCACTTCGCTTTGTCAGCGGAACAGGTTGGGTCGATTGGATATCCGAGATTGGAGAAAAGTGATGTCGCCTCACGGTGTGGTGGGACAGTTGGTAGATGAGGTGTGCGAAGTTTCGCAAGACGATCATCGGTGGGGGATTTCGGAAAATCAACATGATTCCAGAGGTCCTCCAGCGACTTGACGTCGTCAGGGATGGTGTTGTTCACAAATGGAGTCTGAAGTTCGCTGTGAGAAGCAATCGTTGAGCGTAGCCAGTGAAGGTAAAGGTCATCCGGCATAGCGTCGAACTCCGGCTTGCCGTCCGTGGCTGCGCCTTGTGAGAAGTGAGCAGTACGCGTGCGCCCGTAGGGCCAGTGAGAGGCTGAAGCGACATGGATGGACGCAAACACGAAACAAACCAGACTGCGCATCTTGCGAGATGAAGGGATGCGACATACTGGAGTTGGAAATGGTCATTTTTATACAAACACCAATGCCAAGCTCCGAGCAAGATATGGGGCGCCGGGTATTGGACACTTGATGACAAGCTTGTTGGTACACTGAATTGGCACAGCGTAGTGCAACAAAAACATCTCGGGACTAGTACTAGTAGATTCCGGGATGCTCGGACAATGAGCGCGCACTTCAATTACAGACGCCCTCCGATATGCAGCCCGGACAAGGATCGCACTGGTCTCGTGCCCGGACGTGTCGAAGACACGCCTGGGTACGAGACCAGGATCGCACCAGCTCTAATTCCGAGATGTGAGAACGACCAAGGAGTGTGAGCAGGCTTCCTAAGTCTTCTAGCTATAGATGGGAAGAAGGGGAAGAAGCTATATGTCCGGTACATTACCGGAATGGATTTTCACCGGCTGTGGCTTAAGCGCTGAATGTGACTGAGTGGATCGTGGAGCAAAATTGAGGGGCCCGGATGCGAGTAAGTGGTGATCCGACTCCAGGCTGCTAGACCGATAAGTCAATATCGGAGTAAAGCCGACTGATCCATGTACGCTATGGCCACATATTGCCAAATCCCTGCGCCCTGGAGAATGGAGAATGAAGATCGTATCAACTGAGCGAAATCGGCTTCATGAAGTATGTTGACAGACAGTCCTGAAAACACTGAACATAGGATGGAGAATAATATATTATTCTAAAACGCACCTCACAGATAATAGCACTAATCATAACGTCCATACGCATCTGTTTTGGCCAGCAAAGTGAAACTTCAATGGAGGTTGCAACTGAGCGATCCAGTCGTACTGCCCGTCGTAGGCAATTATTGGTCACAATCCGGGTAGCAATGTAAACCTGTTTTATTATTATATTCTGAGTGAAATTTACGACTCAAATCCGGATCAGAGTCAAGCGAAACATCATGAAAACTACTCCAGAGTCAAAGTCTCAATTCCATAAGATGTGAAAACTTGAGAGCAAAGATTATGGTAAGGCTAGTAGACGGGTTTAATATATAAGCCACTCACTCATCATCCACATTCTGATTCCTTGCCCTTCGTTATAATGCAAACTGACGCAACCCATCATATTAGTATGTCCACATATCCTGCTGGGGGCCAACTTGAGGCAGCAGCTGGCCAATTCAAGTTGCGCGAGCATAAACTCAGAGTTACTAAGCGTCTTTGAAAACTCGCCAAAAACCTTAAGCTCTCAAGAATCTCACGGTAGTCGTTCGGTGCAGCCGTGAAAACGGAAGAGGACAGAGCAGAGGCGAGAAAGAGAGAGAGGAAAGAGAGCAAGAAGGGTGGAGCAGAGAAGGAGGGGACGGGGGAAGAAGAGGGAGAAGCGCGCAATCTAGAAACCAAACAAACCTGTCGATCGTCACAGTAATCAAGATGTAAGTGAAGGCATTCGGCAGCATGATTTTCTGTACAGGCTGCACGGGTGTCGGATCCTCCAATATCCATCTAGCCTATCCGACAAAACTTCATCTTAAATTTATAAACCCTGCAATACCCCAGCCTCTCCCTCTATGCCACTCACACGCTGACCAGCCTCCATCTCTATGCATCCAATATCGTCGCGTCCCACTTCCTTCAAGAATCCATCCACCTCGCAAAGCGGCTTCTCAGACCGCCCGCATATAACCAAGTCTTCCCCGACGGCTCGTAACCACTCTGTGACTGGCTTGCTAAACCATCTCGTTATAGGGCCCATGGCGAGTGCGCCTTCGGCCTGAAACCAGCCTAAATGCCCGCCCATCTTCGTGACCGCAAGTACAACATATCCATTCCCGCCAGCATCAGTCGGGAACACTTGCACGATTGGATCGTCCTGCGCATTAATCGCGAGGAACGGCACCCGAATCTGTGGGAGCATCTGGTGGCTCGACCCCCATGTATAGTACGCTCGTGCGTCCGGAAATGGGAATGGCGGCGATGACCCGCCAGCGATGCAGTTAAATGTGTTATCGAACATTTCCATCGTAGGAGACGACAGCGCGAGACAGGGCTCGAGCGCTTGTTCTACGGGATGTCCGGGGAACTGGCGCAGAGATGCGGCATGCCCCTTGATGACGCTTTGCAGGTTCGTTCCTAGTGCTTTGGAGTAGATGATGCGATGGAGCCACCTGCGTTCGAGTCTGTAAATGGTGAATCTCAGTACTAGTCTTCGTCGCATGGCACTCAGACGTACGCATCACTGTTCTTCAGCAAGTCCCAAGGCTGGATCACATTCTGTATTTAATGACTTGAACATCTGCAACAGACTCGACTCACACAAGCTAGAACGCAGGCAGCAGCCAGACGGCAGCTCTCGCCCTCCTCTGCCACATATCGCGTTAAGATATTTCCACCCACAGAAAAGGCCAAGCCCAGTAGGATAGCGCGAGGATATCGCCTTCGGATATAGTATATTGCGACTCGAACATCATCTGTAGCTCCAGCAGAGTAGAATTGAGGACTAGTGATTGGAACCCCTGCACCTACAAAACATGATCGCTCAGCGTGTCCGCACGGAGGACATGAACATGAATGGACATACATCCGCGGGAATTGACCACTACAGCCCGGTAGCCAAGTCCGCCGCTTTCTGATGGTGCACATACGACAGAGAGAACGGCACGCACGTAAGCCTCGTGCGACCCTGTAACGAAGATATATTCGAAACTATCCGGTATGAGAACGATGAGACACGTACCACCCGTCAATCCATGGAGTACAACGATAATGGGCCTGTCGTCTTGCGCACTATCAGGTGGTGTAAAGTCCAAACCACTGGACAATGCTATTCAGCTACGGCAGCTGTTCTGAAGGAAATAACACACAGGGTGCCCCCATCCGCCGTTCGTAAAAGAGTCCTGGGTGTATGTCAGTACTCGGACAATTCCTCCAGAGCATAGAGACGCCACCTCTGATATTCGATCTTGTCCACTGTTGAGAAGTCGCCCACGACGGAGTAGCAAGTTTGTAAGTGACCGCTAGAGCGTAAGAAATTCGAGCTCATGTGAGTACGCGCGCGTAAATGACACATCAGATACACTCACTTGAAAAGCCACCACGCTGGCATAAATGGAGAGCTGCTCAACGAAGGACACCTGTTCTCCACAAATGTCTTCAGAGACTCATTCTGATACTTGGATGCGCCGTCTGTGATGATTGAATTCTGGCACAGGGAGCATTTCACAAGCAAAGATACAGGAGAGCAAGAGTAATGCAGTTTCGTGCGAAAGTATGCCCTGTATGCGTGCGACCAAGAAGACAAGAGCCTCTGCAAGACGAGTACAATCGAGAATGCGCTGAATACCGCGCACAGAGTCAAAGCAGACATCTAGAGCTGGTTGAGGGAGAAAATAATTGACGCGCCTGTTCTCCCAACAACATCAGGCTGTGTAGGGCGCATATCAGACGCTAAGTTTGCGAGAGACGGCATCAGGAACTACAGAATCACTGCCAGGACTCGCTTGGGATTAACTGAGCAGATAAACGCGCTTGCATCACGTGTGAGCTGTTTCCTCAACGTTTCAACTGGTGCCAGGTATCTCCTCGAATTAATAGTACTGAGGACTACTGCAAGCACTCGCTGAATTGAACCTCCAATACGATGAACAATCCTGCTCATGTACCCCTTAGGCTACGTCCCACTATCTGGACATGACTAAACCTTCAAGTTGATCAGGTTCGACCCATTGTCAATCTGTCAATTTAAATGGGGAATCTTGATCCTCTGATCTGTGCCTCTGGCCCTCTCCTACTGCACCCGCACGGCATCCGAAATTGGAGGACAATCATATACAAGGACTTTATGTATTTATCGTTGTCCGAGATACCTTCAGCTTCGAGGCCAGGCGCTTATACCGATTCCATACCTTCCCATATTGGAAGTCGCTTGTTCCATATTAGGTTCTCCCCTTTATACCCTACCGGAAGGCGTTCCCCTTGTAATGAGCGGCGTGCTCGCATCCTCTAGCTTTTGAGCGTATAAGAAGGGGGGGAAGGTTATGATGTCGGTACGCCTGCTCGTTGACCGACGCCGCCCCATTCGACCACCCTCTCCTCTTCGCCTCATCCACTGCATCAATAGCCCACGTTTGTTCTTGTCAAGCATAAGGCTCTGAAGACCAGCATACCGCTCAAAAATCCTGTATCATCCAATCTATACCTGCCAGGACGATGTTCTCTCGTGTCTCACAAACACTCACATTCCTTTTGATCTCCGCGTCTCTTGGTATGGTTCTACCATTCATGCCTTCGAGCTCGCAAGTTAACTTCAGCACCATTTCAGCTTCCTCATCGCCCGCACCAGCACCTCAACCAATCGACTCCAATATTGCACATGTCATTGCGATGAATAACAACATCGGATGCTCGGGACCGCAAGGATGCTTGGCTGTGAGTCTTACTGACTGGCGATCCTTGGTGGCTTATTTCACCATCTCTCCGTATACAGGCACAAGAAACGAATGGCACCTCAAACGCAGCGGCGATTCTTGCTGCCTCCGGAGCCTTTTCAACAGCAGTTCCGGGCAGGACAAATGCGCTGGTTGCTGCAATCACAGTGGCTGGTAGTCTGTCCGTTGCTGTGCTGCTATGATTGCGGCTACGCCCTACGTGCGGCGCGATAATCGCGGTCGACGTTGGGCACCTAGCGACGATGTATCTTATATTATGTATATGTTTAGGACCATGCATTCCGACTCATTGTAGCGATTAGATTTTCTTAATGCACACTTCAAATCGCAATATGTTGCAAATACATTGTTCATCGAAGTTGCTCTGCTGTGTGGGCTCGAATCGCTTCATCATATTCGACGTTTAATTCATTGAGTTGAACTTACAGTCAAGCAGCTACAGTACATAGTTACTCGGCTCCACAACGTTAGCCGCGGCACAGCAGTGTCCGAAAACGTTGGTTTACATCCGGTCTTCAACTGCGACCTTCATGCATCCGTGTACCATATTCATTCCGACCCCATACTCACACTCGCAAGAGTGACTGACAATGTGGCTTGTATTACGGTAATGGACCTTGCAACGCACACTTCATTTTCATCGTGGTCTCAATGCGTTAGAAGATAAGCAACATACAATTATATATATATCATGATGTTTGCGGTTTCAAGTCCGCTGATATTCTGACTACATAGTCGCTCACCGTAGGACCTAGGTTCGTAAGGCCCACGGCATCGGTCTTATACAGCTCTACAAAGGCTCATATTGGTCTGTCTCAAGCTGAGGTTTCTCGACGACGGCGGACACAGCCAGCTATCCCGGTCCCTTCCTCTGCTCCCCCCGCGATCGTCCATCGTGAAATATGTCTGCATACGGTGTCATCGCCGCGACCAATCGCTCTGGCCCCCTTGCCTCCACGCAATGGGGTCTCGCATCCAAGCCAGAGTCAACCTATTCTGCGAGTACCCTGACGATCCACCACACTACCCTGGCTTCTGCACAGGCCGTGCCGGGACTGGTTTCTTATCTGCGCAAGGTGTTCGCCGACGAACTCGAGCGCGGTATGACATACCCGCAGGAGATCCTGTCTGGCCAGGACTATTCCCAGGACATGTTCGAGGCGTACTACTTTGCTGCAGACGTGTTGATTGCAGTGCTGGATAACGAAGACCCTTCCAGATCTCAGGACGAGTTCACCCAAACAAGTGATGGAAGTGCTATAGAAGGTGGGATCGAGCAGGCGATCAAGGGCCGGGGCTTGGAAGAGTGCATCGCAGGTTGCTACTATGTGAGTGTACTTTGACAACATCGCGGCTGCGGCAAGACTTCGCTCCCGAGCTGTGTCCGCGCACTGCAAGTTGTATGTATCTGATGCCGTCCTATGTGCGCGCCCTCGCTTCTAGGTGAAACCCAACTATCCAGGTCGATCATCTCATGTGAGTATCTGCGCAGTGTTATATCTGCTCGGTCTACATCAGATGCTTGGTCGTCATCCGACTGTGTATATATCAGGGATGGATGTAGCAGCAATGACACATGCTATTTGAGATGACTAGTCATGTCATCAGCCCACAATCCACTGCCCACCACTCACATCTTCCATTGTAGATTTGCAATGCCGGTTTCCTTGTGCCGCCTTCACAGCGGGGGAAAGGCATCGGTGCGGCGCTCGCCCGATCCTTCCTGTACTACGCGCCACGGCTGGGGTACGAAGCGAGCGTGTTCAATCTCGTCTACGTCAACAACGTCGCCAGCGTTCGGTAAGTCCCACTTCGGTTTTTGCATCGACAGTTCGTCGTGATTGTTATTGCATATGATTCCCGGAATCATGCCCTGGAGTGGTCTCCATCGTTTGGCGATCAACACCGTTCGTTCCCCATACTGATAGCATGTAACTCTGATACAACAGGCTCTGGGAGGCTCTCAACTTCACGAAGGCAGGGCGTATACCGCGCGCTGGGCGACTGAAAAAGGCTGATGGCTCTGGAGAAGAGTTTGTGGACGCATGGGTATTCTATCGCCGGTTCGATCCAGTTCAATAGCGGTGCCAGATATTTGGTAGAGCGCAGGAGTGCTGACAGACTGCGAAATAAAAGAAACTGTTATATTCAACGCCGAGTGATGACTTTCAAAATTTGAAGTATCCCGAACGACCGTGCGCCGATATCATGCGCTCAAGGACAAAAACTTCGGAGATCAGGGAGGCTGGTCGGGCAGTCACGCAGTTTCAAGCGACAATAATAATAATGGTGCCATGGAGATCTACGGAGTTCACCAAAATTCTATGCCCTATCTGCATCATTTCCTGCACCCTACAGGGTAGCGTAGAACCCGCCGCCAAGCACTAACAGTCGAGTTAGCGGGAGGCATATATTCAACAACCGAGACAATGTCGTGGATAAGTTTCTGAATGGGTCATCATTGCTATTAAAGACTTTTTGACAGTTCGCAAGGAATGCCCACAGACCAAATATACGTTCAGTCGGATAGCTATGAGGTGTGTCACATTGCTGCTGCGCAATGTACACGAATGGGCCATCTGATTCCTGACACCCGTGTCTAACAGCACGCGCACGAGGCCTGAAACATTGTCTGAATCATCGCTCAACGGTCATCATGACAAGTCGGAAGGAATGACAGCTCATGCGCTCACGCTCGGCCTGTGCACATTTGACATCCGAGCATTGCCCAGTACACTGACCATGTCACGAATACCGCAAGTCAGATTTACTTCGTATTTACATCAGTCCTCAACGCACGTAGACAGAGTTGTACCAGCAGTGAAGAGACTCGCAGCAAATCTACATATTCCCACTGCGGCTCCTCGCACAGCAAAGCAATAACGCTGGTCGGTTGGATCAAATGGCAGTGAATCTCCGTATCGCAGCAAGGGATCTTCAAGCCTGCATGGGAGAAGCGTGCACCGAGCTAGCCATGCGGGCTGTCGCGCAGCCGTTTACAAAAGCTAAAATGCCCACGCGAGCTTGAGAACTGTACAAACACGCCTGTACCCTCTTCTCCGGAGGACCCCAAACAAATACCGCCTCTCCACAAGGCCGCCTTCTTCCTTCCCATGCCCTTTGGACCGTGCGAAGTCGAGCGAAACCACGACCGCTCCGTACTGCGCAGACTGCGGTGCTTCTCCACGTCGAAATATACTTGCTGATTGACTCGGCCCGACGCGTGGTGGAGCCTTGCTTACTGTAGGCAGCGACCTACAGCTCCATTTCGGACCACGGCAGAACCTGCAATCACAGGAAAAGGCTGGATGGAGTCCCTGTATGTTCCGAGGAGACGAGGTGGATCAGATTGACTGAACACTGTCGGAGCATGAGCTGTTTCAAAACGATAGTCGGAAATTCCCGGCTCAACAAGGCAAGACTAGGTGAGAGTGAGTGCATCGGGAACCGCGAGAAATTGCTGGCCACTTTTCAGGACTTACCTGAAATGCGCACTCATTGTTGCGAGGCAGTCCGGGAAAGGACAAGCCGAGAGCATGTGATGTGT
>NW_012133218.1:0-20861 GCF_000313525.1 Fibroporia radiculosa | reverse complement strand
TCAAGATAGGTATTACACTATTTACATTGCTATTTGTACACATATGGACAGCGCAGTAAATGATATTAGAAAATGAAACTACCGAGCCGCTGCCCCCGAGGGGCCGGCCTCAGCATTCCCATCCGCCCTGTGATGCTTGTTCAAATGCACGGCGCCCAACTTCTATGACTTGAAAGCTTATCAGCGTGATTTCCTTAGACACTGGTACGTATTCCTTTTTTTGTAAGTCAGGATATTGGTATCCGAAGATCTGCGACTTGCCCTTATACCCTTGTCATTTCATTAATTATTCTACAAACCACAGATAACAGCGCTTGAACACACCGCGCCGTCCCTGCAGTCAATGTCGTCCTCTGCCGCAAGTCTTTTTGGCGGTCTTCATGGTCATCGAGTCAGTCATCTTCCTCTCCTCATCAGGGGCCATAGGGGAGCCGAGCTCTGCATGTGGTTAAAGTATCCTGCCATATGTATGTGTGCTCTGTGAAATCTAGTTCAATGGTGGTTATCGGATCATGCTGTAGTCAGGCGCTCTCCAGATGTTATGCGTGTATAGTAAGCTAGCGCTGAAAAATTTCGGGGGTCCTCATGTCTGCGGTGAGCAAGACGAACGCGTAGTGATCAGGAATGAACATGACTTCGGAAGGGGCTTGCAGAACTTGGTGGTTAGAGTTAGGTTATAAGACATCCACGCGGTTTACCTCAACCGCATCATTTCTGATCTCATTCAAAGAGTAGATCGATTGAAGCTCAGAATCAACTAGTGCACCTCAGGGGTGTTCAGATTAGCTTATTCTTGGGTTCGGATTGGAAGCACGAGCAATATCCTCTTGATGATAGGTTAGAGCTACCGTAACGGATAGATTGCAGTTTATAAATCGCATAGCCCTTGACAATTAGTACAATATGTTGATTTAGAACACGTAGCCACTCACTGTAGTACATGTACACAGATAATGCGGACAACGGCAGGAATAGAAATCAGCTCAATACATACTTGACAATATTTACCCCAATATTGAATCAAAATCGGCGAACTGCGATCAGATACAACGCGATCATACATATGCTAAATCTCATCTTTATGAGTATCTAATCTAAGTTGACGGTGAGCCAAGGCACAATAGTCAACTTCTCCTTGTCCCACTTTCGCGTGCGATTAGATTATTGGAGGGTGCGAACACGAAGCACGGCGACGACACTCACAATATTCTCCAGGTAGTAAATATCCGAGTATACGGCCTTCTTCACCGTTTCGATGTTATCAGCTTCGCAAACGAGTACAGACCCAATCAGCTTTTTCTCAGCAAGTGGCGCATCAACGGTATCGGGAGCCACCATAGGTCCCGCCGTCCCTTACGGTTAGATCAGTAAGCATGTCGAATGGAAATATGGGACCACCCAAGCTTACAGATTAAGCCCTGCTTGCGAAGTTCACGAGCACCCTCCAAATGCCGAGCGCGCATGGCTGTACGACGCTCGAACGTGTCAGGCTCTGAGGAGTCTGGTGCCCAAACGACAAACTTCTTGAGAGAGGGAGCGGCAGTAGAACTAGACATTGTGCGCGAGTGGCTCGGGGGAAGAGTTTGTAATGCCAGAGAAGTGAACAGTCTGCGTAAGGAGAGCATTAAAGCTCAGATATCTCCTCTAAGGCACTACTTAGTTGGGCCCTATAGCTAGTGACTAAACAGATGCGTTACCGTAAGTACAATGTCCCTTCAAATGACCGGCCGGGAAGCCCAGCCATTTGACTGTGTTTGAACGTAATTACATAATTAGCACAGCCATATGCATGTTGCCCACTCAAAGCCTCTGATCAAGGCTTGGTTTTGCGCGGTGAACAAGCAGACTATCGTATCCTGGGTAGTAAAAGTCCTTATGTAGGACTCTGAGCTACAAGAACCATGAAGGTGGATCTTTTATCGAGTCTTTACTGTGGTCCGAATGCAACTAGCATTCTCGACATCATAAAGAGATGGATTGTAATTGTAATTGACGCACAAACAGCGAACGGAAGAATCAGTCCACGCTCTGCATCCCGTCGCTGCAAACCACTCTTTTCGCTCTTTCAGCTCTTGTCTTCACCACATTCCTTTAACCCTCACTACTGCGCCGCTGCAGTCGACGAGTTCTTTAAGCTAGCAGGCTGGATCCGGCTCAAGTTTGCCACGTGTACTAATCTCGGCTTCGATACTAGTGGCAATTATGTTCCCAATCCTTCTTGTCGCTCTTTCCAGCTTCGTCGTCTGTAATGCCATCCCCCTGAGCCTTCAAGTTTCGCGTCGCAACCTTGTCGTACACGAATCTCGCGAGGATGCCCCGAGCGGTTTTGCGCTCAGCACACCTGCTTCGCCCGACTCGGTTCTGAGCTTGCGGTTAGCGCTAGTACAAAGCGATACCGACGGTCTTATCAGCGCACTGAATGATGTCAGTAATCCGTCTAGCGAAAACTACGGAAAATATCTGAGTAAAGATGAGGCGCGTATTCTTATTTCTCTACTGCCAGTCGAGTACTAAAATGCCATCGTTTTGCACTTATTCAGGTTGCGAACTTTGTTACACCATCAGCAGCCACTGTGTCTGCGGTGGTCGATTGGCTGACCGAGAACGAGTTAAATGCGACCGTCTTGTCGCCTGTGGGCGACTGGCTCTCACTCGACATCCCTGTAAACAAAGCAAACGAACTCCTCGCTGCCAACTACTCTGTTTATGTAAACGCGCAGACAGGGTTGCAGACCATCCGTACACTCTCTTATTCCATTCCTGAAGATCTGCAGGAACATCTCGCATTGGTTCACCCAACCGTCACGTATGTCGTCGATGACGAATGCAGTTGATAAACGAAGTTAATGTTGTATTCAGATTCCCTTCGAATAAACAGCACGCGCCGATCTTTCTAGCTTCACCTAAATCTGTAACGCGAGATGTACAGGACCTGGTCAACGCCACTGCCGTGTGCGGGTACGGCTTGGCCGCCTGGATGAATCCCGGCTGCCTGCAGTATTTATACAATATACCCATAAGCCCTGCCACGAACCCTCTGAACAAGATTGCCGTCACTGGGTATGATGAGGAGTATGCCCAGCAAGCAGATTTGGAGGTGCGGCGACTGGCAGCTCTCTCATACATATTCTCATATCATTCCATTCCAGAAATTCTTGGCCGACTACCGCCCAAACATAAGCTCGACTGCCAAATTCACCTTGGAGTCAGTAGAAGGCGGAGTAAATCCTCAAAACAGTTCACAAGCAGGGTCCGAAGCGGTAAGCTACTGTCAAAGTACATATTATGCATATCTCACGTATCCGTCCAGAATCTGGACACTCAGTACGTTGTTGGCCTCGCCACGAATGTTTCGACCCAATTTATTTCTGTTGGAGGAGACTTTTTTGATGCTCTTCTTGATACCGCCAACTTTCTAGCAGGCGTCGACGCTCCTCCCTATGTCCTCTCGACTAGTTACGGAGACAATGAGGACGCAATATCGCAGCGTTTAGCTATGTACGTCTCTGTGACTCTCATTTCTCAGCAAACCTAACGTTTACGGATTAGCAACATCTGCAATGCATATGCTCAACTCGGCGCTCGTGGTATATCTGTTCTGTTCTCATCTGGGGATGGGGGTGTTTCGGGTAATAAAAATTCGGAATGCACGTCCTTTGTGCCCACGTTCCCTTCCGGTTGTCCCTAGTAAGTGCTATGCAACTTGTTATTTCTGCATCTGACACATTGGCATCAGCATTACTTCCGTTGGTGCCACTACACAGCTTCCTACCGAGATTGGTGCAGATTTCTCCAGTGGTGGTTTCTCTAACTACTGGGGTACACCATCTTACCAGACCACTGCTGTCTCTGCCTATCTCGACAAGCTTGGTTCCAACAACACAGGCCTCTTCAACGCATCTGGCCGCGCTTACCCCGATGTCTCTGCATACGGCACAAACTTCGAGATCTACAACGAAGGCAATCTGCTCATCACGTCAGGCACAAGCTGCTCGACGCCGACTTTTGCCAGCATTGTTGCTCTCCTGAACGACCAGCTTACTACAGCTGGGAAGAGCCCACTCGGATTCTTGAACCCTTTGCTTTACTCGAACCTTTCCTCCAGTCTCACTGATATCGTAGACGGCAACAACCTTGCTTGCAGCAATGGCACAACTGGATTTTATGCTACAGAGGGCTGGGATCCGGTACGTTCAGCTCGTTGTATGCAATCATATAGTACGGAATTGATCGACACCGGCAGGTTACTGGCCTTGGGACTCCTAACTTCACTGCTCTGGCCACCGCCCTTGGGTTGTGATAGTGCTTCCTCAAATCGTAGCAGTCGCTTTCTTCGCACTTCTTACATGCTATCTATATATTTGCTAGCTTTTACGCAGGTTTTCATATTTATGGGCTGGACTTTGCGCGTATCATATACCACACACCAGATCAACTGTCCTCACGTATCGCGGAAACTATTGCTAAAGCTTTTGTAGGCTGCTAATTCTGAGGTCACTTGTCTGTGCTGTGGGAACGCTTATCGACTCGAGCGCGGACCAGGTGGTGGAATGTCTGAGTAATTATTATCTGCATTTTCCGAACGCGGGTGGGCTACATCTTTCTCCATGGAGGATATGGTACCCATCCGGGCCTGGTAGCCCGTGCTTAACACGGAACACGACGTGCGATGCCGTTAGATGTTAGCGGCTCGTGCCTCTCGTTCCGTCGCGTACTAAGCTCATGAGGCTATCTCTGACACAAAAATTCAGCCTGCGCATTGCTCTTGTGCAAGATGACACGCGTGGATTCTTTACGACGTGAGCGACCCTCTCAATGTCAACCAAGGTGTCCACATTCCCAAATCAGAGACGTGTTTGTTTGGCTTGTATTCCTGTGTGCGTGTGACTCGAAGGCGTTTACGGTCACCAGCCTGCTGGCTGATTGAACACGGGGTTCCCTAAGCAAATGGCATCTTGAGCGCAGGTGATTCTGTTTTTGAATATTCGACCAACGGGAACTAGATCATGAGGACGCTTTCGTACTACATCCAAGCAGTCCTCATCGAATACGTACACTTTGTCCACAATCACGTATGTGCAAGTCAAGTATATCGTGGATTGTGTTATATCTGATTATGCTCTTTCCGTAGATTTCCGAATCCCAACCAAGATATACCAAAGGTCCTATTGTACACAACTAATTGTACCTGCGATAGACATTTCTGTAACGGTTCCGACTCGATATAAACTCAGTGATCAGTGTTGACGGAGGATTTGATCCTCAAAATCCTGATTTCGTCGGCGCAGAAGCCGTACATCCCGGTGTCAATGATCTTCTTGTGCTGGAGTACTAATGTAATCGCAGAACCTGGTCATTCAGTACACAGTGGACCTTGCAACGGATGTCCCAGTGACCTTCATTCCGATCGGAGATGAAGCATTTTGGATGGACTGTTGGATACCGCATTGTATATTCTCAGCCAGACCTCGCCACCGTAGGTTGTCTCTAACAGCTATTGCGACGATGAATATCTAATCTCGGAGAAAATGGTAAACTGCACAGACTCACTCTTTAGTACACATTTGTTGATTGATGTTTGGCGATCTCTAGTGCAATGCTTATGCCCAACTTGGTGCCGGCTGCGTCTCGATACCCTTCTCATCCAGAGACGGCGGCGTTTCGGGAAATCAAAACTCGGGCTGCAACTTGGGCTGTACAACCTTTGTTTCCACTTTCCCTTGAACTTGCCCTTCGTGAGTACCAATTTCTGCGGCGGATCTCAGAGTGGCGCTCATCATATTATACCATCACCAGCGTAGGTGCCACTACCGACGTGGTCGATGAACATGGGGTGAATTTCTCTTGAGGGGGTGCTCAAATCATTTTTCTAGACCTGAATATCAAAATACCGCAGTATCCCAGTATATCACTCTCCTCGACAGCAACAATAGAGGACATTATAGTACTTCAGGGCGCGGATATTCGGACGTTGCTGCTTACGACGTGAACTTTGACGTGGCCATCAATAATGTGCCGTATCCGTTCCGCGGCACTAGCTGCAGGGTACCGACGTTCGCAGGCATTGCTGCTCTCCTCGATGATCAGCTGATATCCGCGGACCAGCCTGTTCTTGGATTTTGAATCCTTGGTTGTATTCGCAAGAAGTGTCAGGCTTCAAAGACATTGTGATGAGCAACAGTCGAGCATGCAACAATAACATTGATTTTGACGCTGCTATTGGCTGGGACTCAGTGAGCCATCTCTTTGTATGGAGGAGTGTCTGACGTGTCGGACTAACTCATCTTACTAGTAACTGGTCAAGTTGCTCCCAGTTCGCTAGATTGAAATCGATTGGTGTCATTTTGCATGACAAGCCTGAATGCCGTCGGATATGTTGGCGCTATGATCCCAATTATATGCTAGAAATGGTTTTCCAGAGGAAAAGATGCACATATCCTTGTGGCCACAAGATAGCCCATTGAGTTGCATTCGTGTACGTCCACTTGAATTCGCAGAGTTGAAGCTTTTGAACTGGATCCCTATGAAGTTTTCTCGCGACCTTCTGGGCCTCCATTTTGCGCAAAACTATGATTATGATATTTAATTATTCAACATCGTACCCTTATGACAACGTAACACGCAACGTGTGCTGCTATCTCGACTGTTATCTTATTGTATGTGCTCGCGCATGTTCCTTCGGCTTGCGATCACCGTCTCGAGGCGTGAGGCCAGAATCGGGAACTTAATTACCGTCGAGCAGCTGATTGGCTTCTTTCTCCATGAGACAGGTTAGCCCTCAAGAATGGTCTGCAAGACGTTGATACTTGAATGGCATCATTGCGGTGCTCATCTTCTTCTATGCGATGCAGTATTCACAATGATCCTTGAATATTACTCAGGCGGGTGCGTCACGAGGTGATAGAAGCTGCAAGAGTGTGTGAGAAGGGTGTTCTCCAGATTTTTCGGGCGAGCGAGCCATGTGTTCTCCTGATGCCAAGGCCCTCGCTGCCCTCTGTTTTTACTGGAATCAGTGGTCTCCAGATGCCGCCGTGGTCACTCCGCTGGGTTCGCGATGAACTTGTTCGACATCGGATATACGGGAGTAATGCGGGGACCCTAGTTGCTTTCTTCGATTCATGCACACACGGCATACCGGCTCCGCATCCTCAAACTCGACCCTGTACGCGAGCCTCGGTGGGATTATACAGTGCAATGAGCCCATTGATATAAAGCTTATATGCGAGTCGGCGTCGACTCAGTGGACATCCGACTTGCTTGGAGGAGATCCGAAGCATGTTACCCACCTCGCTCGTATTCGCTGCAGTTTCTGGACTCGTGCTGGGATCGCCGTTCTCACGCAGCCTGCAGGTGCATGAGAGCAGATCTAGTATTCCCAGCGGGTACTCCTTGAGTGGGCCTGCGCCTGCTAACTCTGTCTTGAAGTTGCGCATCGCACTCGTTCAAAATGATCTTGATGGACTTGTGAATGTGCTGCAGGAGGTCAGCGATCCGACGAACGCGAACTATGGCAACCATCTTTCCAAATCGGAGGTCTGTTTTTTTTTTGACATCTGGTCGTTGATCCACGCTGAATGTACCGAATATGTGTAGGTAGAGACCTATGTTTCGCCCACGTCCGACAGTGTCTCTGCCGTGAATACATGGCTCAGTGAGAACGGACTCACTCCATCTGTCCTCTCTCCGGCCGGGGACTGGCTTGGTGTTGAGGTCACAGTCAATCAAGCCAACAGCCTTTTTGGCGCCGACTATTCTATCTTTGAGCACTCGGTTACCGGACTGCAAACTGTCCGCACGCTTTCGTATTCGGTCCCGAACGACCTTGCGGAATATATCAACCTTGTGCACCCCACAATATCGTCAGTACACACTTTACTGATATTGATCTGTCACCACTGAGCGGTGCCCTCTTACCAGGTTTCCAAATCCGTACGGAAATGCGCCAAATCTTTTCGCATCAAAGTCAAGACGTTCGACGCCGTCCGCTGAGAGAAGATCCAGCGCCGAGACTGCGGCTTCCCCTTGTGGGACAGGCACACCAGGCATTACGCCTGCGTGCTTGCAATACCTATATGGGATTCCTAGCGCACCAGCCACTAGTCCCTACTCTAGCCTTGCGGTCACTGAGTATGAATATGAATGGGCAAGCTACGCTGATCTAGAGGTTGGTTTCATACCTATATACATCGATCTACATACTTTGACACGATTTGTCGCAGACATTCTTGCAGGACTACCGGCCGGATATGAATCCATCCACCACCTTTACCGTGCAGAGCGTGGATAACGGAACCGATTCTCAAAGTCCCGGTGATGCTGGTTTGGAGGCGGTGCGTCCTCATACTGCGTGCTAAATTCTGCAATAGCTTATGAGAGAGCAGAACCTTGACATACAATACACTGTGGGCCTTGCCACAGATATCCCTGTTACTATGGTGACTGTTGGTGGTGATGATTTTCTGCAAAGCTTGCTCGACACGGCTCTATTCTTGCTGAACGAGCCGAATCCTCCGCAAGTAGTCTCCACCAGCTATGGGGATGACGAGTATTTGGTCTCAGAAAAAATGGCGAAGTGGGTTTTCATATAAATTTTCAATACTACCAGCTTGACACGAGAATCAGCACTATATGCAACACGTACGCCCAACTTGGAGCACGAGGCGTTTCTTTAATATTCTCGTCTGGAGACGGCGGTGTTTCCGGCAATCACTTCTCAGAATGCACTACGTTCATCCCGACATTTCCTTCAACTTGTCCTTAGTGAGTCTTGCTCAATTGGATTGTTTTTGACGCTCATAAATACCTCAGTATCACGACTGTCGGTGCCACTACGATCGTTGACGACGAGACAGCAGTCGATTTCTCTGGGGGCGGATTCTCGAACTACTTTCCTAGGCCCTATTACCAAGATGGCGCCGTGGCCGAATACCTGATTTTCCTCGGGGATAACAACACGGGATTATATAACGCTTCCGGACGCGGGTACCCTGACGTCGCTGCATACGGCGTGAATTTTGATATCGTAATTGATACTTACACGGCCGAAGTTAGTGGCACAAGCTGCTCGGCCCCGACTTTCGCAAGTATTATCGCGCTTCTCAATGATCAGCTGCTTGCTGCCCATCGGCCGGTGCTGGGATTCCTGAATCCACTGCTGTATGCATCGGGGAACGAAGCATTCAAAGATATCACGACCGGAAACAACAGAGCATGCACGAACAACACTGGATTCGACGCTACAATTGGTTGGGATCCGGTATGTCCGCATATTCATTGCGATGGGAATATCATTCATCGGCTCGCCACAGGTAACTGGGCTTGGTACACCTAAATTCTCTGGTTTGCAATTGGCCAATGGGCTGTAACTGCACGCGTCGCAGGGAACGTGTTGAAAGTGAGACAGACAATCTGATTGGGAAACTAGTATACTGGATTGTATGGGAACAATCAAATGGGTCAATGAAAAATGGGTATTCTGGATGGAATTAGCTTTCACTCTTCATCAACAAGCCCGACTGCATTTTTCAAACGCACAAAGTCAGGTGTTCCCAAGCCAGTAACCTGTGCAAGCGTAAGTGTGTAAAGCTCCAGGATAGTAGACCTATTATTACGAACCGGATCCCAGCCGACGGTAGCATAAAAGCCTGTGCTGTTCCCGCACCCAATGTTATAGCCAGCGACAACGTCTGTTAAGGCCGAGACACCCTTTGTATATAAGAAGGGGTTGAGAAAGCCAAGCACCGGCTTCCCCGCAGCAATAAGCTGATCGTTGAGTAACGCGACGATACTAGCGAACGTCGGTGATGCACAGCTCGTGCCATAGATCTGACGCACTTCTCCATCGAGGACGATCTCAAAGTCGACCGCGTACGTCGCGAGATCAGGAAATGCACGCCCGGAGATGTTATACATGCCTGTATTGTTGTTACCGAGGAGCCGAAGGTAAGCTGAAACAGCGTCAGACTGATAGTCGGGTCTGCCCCAGTAGTTGGAGAACCCCCCGCCGGAGAAATTTGCAGCTTGTTGTGGGAAACCAACTGTTCCGCCAATGGAGGTCACACTAAGAGCCGTGGATGTCAGGTGCACGACGCGGAAGATGTATAGGAACTCACAAGGGACAGCCGGAGGGAAATGTGGGGACAAACCCGGTGCACGAGGAGTTAGGATACAGGCCGGTGACGCCGCCGTCGCCTGAACCGAACAACACGGAGGTGCCACGGGCTCCAAGCTGAGCATACGTATTGCACAGTCTGCTGCAGGACACATTGCTTCAGCAAAGCAACAAAGTATGTCTGGTGAATGGCGCTTACTAAGCCAATTTCTGCGATACGAGATTCTCGTCATATCCGTAGCTATCGCTTATGACCTGAGGCGGGGACTGTTGTGCTAGCAGGAAGATTGCGGTATTCAAAAGTGCCTCAGGAAAGTCGAATCCTCCTACTGAGATGAAAGTGATCGGCACGTCAGTTGCGAGGCCCACCGTATATTGGGTGTCAAGATTCTGGAGAAGTCACGACCAAGTTTTCATTTGAGACAAACATGATTTTGAGGTGACAGAATAACACGTACCGCTTCTGAACTGACATTTACGTTCTGAGGATCGGTGCCATTGTCAATGCTCTGAAATGCGTATGTAGTCGAGGGGTTCATGTCAGGACGGTATATTTCCAAGAATGTCTGTTTAGTTTGGGTGTAAGTTTTCAACTGCTACTAGGTTTATTGGCGGAGCTACCTTCAAGTCTGTGCGATTGGCCCAGAAATTGACGTAAGCTGGGACGCCGAGCTTACTCGAGTTCCCAACAGCCGGTGTAGATGGTATGTTGTATAGATACTGCAGGCATGCAGGATCTATCGAGGATGAATTTGCACAAGGAGTCGACGTTGTATTCAACAGCCAATCCATAGTGGAGCGTCCCATCTTAGGACCGTTTTCATAGGGGTGCGGAAATCTATCAAGCCAATATAAGAGACCAATCTGTACTCTCGCAGGCAAAATCCATCCTCACGTTACAGTTGGATGGATTAAGTCAAGATGGTCCAACAGATCTGTGGGAATCGAGTATCCCAATGTTCGTGTTGTCTGTATACCAGAATCGGTGTGTGTAAAGATTGAGAAATTTGCGTCTAGGAGAGTGTTGGCTTCTTCCACCGGGACTTGGATTTCAACCCAATCTCCCGCCGGAGAGAGAACGGAACTTGTGAGGTTGTTCTCACCAAGCCAAGTCTGAACAGCCGTAATACTTTCCGACAATGGGGAAACAAACTCCTCAACCTGCAATAAAAGATTTCGTTGACTTCAATCCAATCCCAGCATCTCAATCAACTTGGCTTGCCTCTTTTTTTGTCAAATATTGACCATATCTGGGACTCGACGGAGTACTGACATCATAGAGCTCATCAATCAGACCTGAAATGTTACTTTGAGTGAGAGCAAGACGAAGTGTAAGGACAGATTCGGGTAGTGCCGGACGAGTCAAGACGTAGCCAGCTGGTGCGTCTCCCAACACTTCATGCTGTTGTAGTACCCTAGGCGGTCGGGTGCCAAGAGCTTGCACTAAAGACGCTGCTACAAAAAGCGCAAGAAACATGAGAGTACTTGGAGAGACGATCTGGGTCACTGCCAGCAGTGACACACCATGCAATAAATATGCGTGACACCACATGTGTAGAGCCCTCAAGCCTCAGGCTTTCAGGAGCCACCCTGAACTCCGCATCATCATAAAGAAGACAAAGAAGTCGCGAAGGAAGTGACTCGTCTCATTGTGTTTCCATGCTGCGTTGATCCGCCTGTCGCCTGTGTGACATATTGTCGACGTGCCGCTATTGCATGCCGTTATCAAGTTCGGCCGCACTGCGTATTCTCATGTCGTCATGAGTCGTGACAGAAACTCTGATCGTCATGCTACTGACTCAATGGTTGAGAACTAATGAGATGCGGTTACTTAAAACGACTAACAGCAAGAACAACTCAAGTAGTATCATTTCAGCTTCAGACAGGATTGAACTCACCTGCAACGATTCCGACGCTGCGCATTGTCGTCTGAAGCAAGAGAGGCAGACCGGCGTCACGGCAAACTATATCTTCTCTTGAAGGGTTTCGCTGGCGGTTTGTTTTCTGGCGCAACGGCACCGTTCTGTCTTCACGCGCCGCATTCTGGCCGTCGCGCCGTCCTCGTCACCTTTCGCGGACACGCGAGCTGTCGCCGCCCCCTTTCTACGCACTGGACAGTGCGGGCCGGGTGGCCTTCGTTCGAGCTCTCATCACCGCGAGCGCGACGCGCGCTTCCACGTGCAGGACTGCCCAGATCGGGGCGCTGAGGTAAGCGACCGTGAATCTTCCTGGAATCAGCCCAACTTACAACGTTACGTAGGTTTGGGCGTGTATCTTTCACACCGCTCGATTCTCCGAGACAGACTTGGGAACTCTGCGTGCCGGGCGGACATGAAGACGAACGTTCTCTCGCCGTAAATGTCACTCAGATATCACCCGCTCGACTCATGACTAAGACAACTCGCCTCGGACAGTCAGGACAGTCATGTTGTGCCTCTGGCTATCGAGCTATGCATGAGCAGGATACCGACTTAAACCCGCTCATTGTCACCAGGTCGAAATATTCGGGCACATTACGCTTTGACGTGGGATCTCGGGGGTCCGGATGCCAGTAGTGTTGTCCCATAAATCTCTACAAGACATGGCTCGTAAGGGCTACTAGCACAATGCGCTCAATCAACTTGCAGCTTGGAGGGGCTTTGCTGAGATTGGTGCTGCTGTTCGTACCGCACACTTTCGTGGGCGCTCGATCCTCCGTAGTTTCACTCTCGTATGGGTCGTTTGAAGGTACAACTACAGGAAATGTGACTTCATTTCTCGGAATGCCCTATGCACAACCACCGTAAGCTTACCTACTCATAACATATATGATCTTGACATGCACACCATCTTCTATCTAGGCTTGGAAATTTGCGGTTTGCAAAGCCGCAAGCGCCGCTACCTTTCTCGGGCGTGCAGCAAGCAATGAGTTACGGAGCAGCATGCTCTCAGCAAGCTGGCTTTACCCCTCCTGGTCTCCCCTTTACTTTCCCTACCTCAGCCCCGCTCGCAAACATCTCTGAGGATTGTGAGCGAGACCAAATATCGTATGATATTGGCACTGACGATCACGTTATTACAGGTCTCTTCGTCAATGTTTTAAAGCCTGCCTTTGCCACTGCTGAAGATGAGCTTCCGGTGCTTTTTGTGAGTGATTGCCTCTGGTAGCATGTAGCGATATTCATCATGAAATATGTTCAACCCAGTGGCTTTATGGAGGTGCTTTTTGCCAGTTTGGAGAATAATGTGGGGCCTGTCTTGCTGATTTGTATCGCTCACTAGGTGCTTTCTCTTATGGTGACTCGTCGCTCAACACTGGTGACGTTTTGGTCGAGCGATCCATCGCCCTCGAGGAACCTATGATTTTTGTTTCTATAAACTATCGTCTCAATGGTCAGCTTTTTACCATGTGTAGAAAATAAGCTGGGTCGCTACTAATGTCCATTGTCAGCGTTCGGCTTCTTGGCAAGCCAGGAGGTATTGGACGCTGGTCTTACTAATATAGGCCTTCGAGACCGTGTGTTTATCCATATTGTCTGTGTCACTGGTTTTCATGTTTGGACTTCCAGAGCGTTTTGCATTGCAGTGGGTTAAACAGTACATATCCGCGTTCGGAGGCGATCCTGAGAAAGTTACAATGTAAGTAGTATTATGAGAACGTTTCTCGAACGATGGAAGCAGAATAGCTCTACAGATGGGGAGAGAGTGCAGGCTCTTTCTCGGTCGGGCTACATATGGTTCTCAATGACGGTGACCCAGAGGGTCTCTTTCGCGCAGCTGTTATGGTGAACCTCCTCGCCTCCTCCAACAACATGTGTTCGCTAATTACAATGCTTCAGGAATCTGGATCAGCGTACGCCTTAAGGAATGTTTCAGCCGCCCAGCAATATTATGACTTCCTTGTGGAGTATACGGACTGTACAGAACAGGCAGATACGCTGAACTGTCTGCGGCAGGCACCATACGAACAGATAGTGGCTGCTGTAAACTTGACACCGACTGATTTCAGTTACACCGGTCACAATCTAGCATGGCAACCAAGACTTGACGGAGACTTATTCGTCCGAAACCCTCAGCACTCTGTACTCATGGGATTATATGCAAAAGCGAGTCGGACGCATTGTCTCATGCGGCGCAGCTGATAATTTCGACGTCCAGGTTCCGATAATCTCGGGCGACTGCGATGATGAGGGTACGTTGTTTTCTTGTGGCAACACGAATATAACGTCAGTGCTACCTTGGGGACCCCGACCAATTGCTTACACTTGCTTTTCCTTTCAGGACAAACCCTGAATTTCTGAGCTACATTCAATCCAAGTAACTATCATCTGTCAAATGATGACTGAGACCTTACTGACAAATGTGCCTGTCAGCTATTTTCCTGATGCGAGCGCAGCCGAAGTTGCGGCAGTCGGGATGGCATATCCACCAGATCCAATTTTGGTATATTGAAGCTTTGCTTCGTTTGAGTAGTCTGTTTACATATTCGCTGGACAACAGGGATCACCCTTCGGGACCGGAGATGCCAACGAGATTACGTGCGTGGGACTGACTTGAACCTATGCCTAACTTTAACACATCTTGACCAGTTCGCAATACAAACGGATCGCAGCGTTCACTGGTGACTGGCAGTTTGAAGCGCCGCGACGGCTGACACTTGGCGTAATGTCGCAAACCCAGGACACTTGGGCATACTGTAAGGCTTTCCTCCATGGCCTCCAGCTCATGGACGTTTAATTTGCTGTTCGTTTCAGTGTATAAAAGGGGTAAATCCGACCCTTACCTGGGCGCATACCACTCGTCCGATTTACCCGAGTTCTTCAGCAATATTGATTTCATTGGAACAGACGCACTCAGTATGTCTGTGCTTCGCACGGTCATCAGTTCCTAATCCAATTATTTTTCCCGGCTCCCGTCAACCCGTAGTCAATTTCGTGGTTAACCTAAATCCAAACGCACCTCCAGGGCTCGTTTCCGGGATAAGTCATCTCTCTGGCGTGAATTGGCCGCAATGGGGCTCGGATGTCGCAGCACCGCCTTTGCTGACCTTCCAGGACCCGGCACCAACGTTCAACTTCACCACTGACAATTTCCGCTGGGGTTCTACAGCTCTTCTTACCAGTCTTTCCTTACAGATGCCTTGAATTCGGTTTTGAAGCGTTTCATACTGCGTTTCGTACGATTCTACAATACATGATGTGTTTTCCACTCTAGCAAAGAGAATGTGCACGTAGAGTCCCTGGTTAACACTATGACTCTGATATACACAAGATGTACATCGGGCGAGTCTTGTATAATTCCCAAATGATCAATGCCAGGCACACTAAGTGTGAATCCAGCCGGTACGCCATCTCAGACCTCGCGGATCAGTATGCTCAGATGCAGCGGCGGACTAGAAACAACTGTGTAAAATAAAGGATAGTATATGATGTACAACATGGGGCATATAGGCTACTGTTTTGTCAAAAGAACGCAGACTGTGGGGAGCTAGTCGCACGCTGCCACAAATTATCTCCACACAGGCTGCACACTGGCTCAAATTCAGACAACCGCATAGAATTTAAGCGAGTGATCTTCGCCCATAGTCATAGGGACCAAAAGTACACACTCACCTCGGCGAGAAGACTCCGAGCATCTTCAGTTTGCCACATCAAAGCTTTCTCAGTGCAAGTTATTCTCGGGAGAAACATGATAAACAAGCCATCGCCGATCTTTCACAGTCGCAGCTGCCAGCTGAGATAAACTGTTGTTTAGAAAGCTCAGAAAGCACCCCAAGACGGCGACCGTTCACAGTGCGTATAGGAGTGATTGATACTTTGGCCAAGTAGCGTTTCAAGTATGTTTTGCTATAAGAAGACGAGAAGTACATAGTGGTACTGGATCAAGGCTTCAGGATGATGTAGCAAGAACGTCAGAGACTGGGGTGATACACACGTCGGTTACGACTCGTTAGTACGATCGATAGTCACGGTATAGATGCCGTAACGGCGCGACGGCATGACAATGTGTCACGCCTTTCCCGCCGCTCTGTTCAGTGTCCAGTGTTCAGTATTCTTTCGGACCTCCACAACTCCTTCTAGGCTTCTATCACCTGCATATGCCATCCTACTGCCTATTTTAACGTCTGAGCAGCTTGTACGGAAGGTCATATTTCCATTGATTTAGGTCAGCATACTACTCTGCTCGCTCATCTCATAACTCAGCTGATATGATCGTCATTGGGGCAGCTCATAGGACTTTTTGACATATCTGCTACGCGGAATGGGTCGATGTTTAATGTATTTTGATCCTTTTCCCCGGCAGTCTCGCAGGCAATTGGTGTCACCTTATGGGACAGACGTTCAGTGGAGTTCTCTCGTTGCATCGAGCACTCCACACACATTGTAGCTGGTGTTGGATATGTGACATGCATCGGACTGGCAAGCATTCCTTAACTTTGATCATAAGATGTTGTGCACGAGGATGTCATAGATACATCTTTGTGCAAAGGCTACGGAATGACATTTGAATTGATCATACTAACATCAAGGTCAAGGTGGTGACAAAGGTGTTCAATGGCCACAGAAACAAAGAAAATGTGTCTTTCCCCTGCCGCAAAGAACGAAATCGCAAAATGAACCTGTTCGAAAGCAGTATTACAGATGAGACAACGTACCACCAAGAGTTGAGTACGAGTCCCCGGGTCCGTGTTCACACTGACTCGAAACCTGCGAGCCCCCTGGTACGAGGTCACGTACACGTGTGCGTTTATGTGTTCTCTTTTTCCGCCCATTCGAGTACATCCCAGTTGCAATCGACCAGCTGTGACTTTATAATGGCTTCTGTGAATGACCGGGCGAAAGTCGATGTGCCGGATCTCTCCCTGCATAGTATTCTGGACGGTAATATCAATAGCTTGGCCCGTGTATCCTCCAATAACAAACACAATGAGGATGACGCAAGCCATCCACTCGCAGAGTTGTGTGCCGAATGCGAAGGTATGTTGGTTATGACTAATTGTGATGGAGACAATTATGAAGTCTCTTCAGACCAACCCGCCCAGCTCCTGTGCGAGACATGTACGGACAGGTTCTGCGAAGTGTGTTTCGCGGTGTTGCATCGGAAAGGCGCACGCAGAGCGCACGTACCGACCTTTCTATATTCAAAGAGCAATGAGATATCCACTCCTGGCCCTCACGGAGATATGACAAGCGACGTGAATATGCGCGGGGGTGAGGTGAGTTAGCTTCATTCGATTGGTTTATGTATTGATCAAATCCGCTGAGCCTTACATTATGATCAGAAACGATCGAGCGATCACTTCTGTGTGGAAGTGGAGCGAGCATTAGCCCAGATAGCTCTCATAACTACCCCAGCCAAAGAACTCAATTCCGCACCGCGAGAATGGTTCGTCGAACGCTCGAAGTATATTCCTATGCGTCTGACCGAGGATGAGCGCAAATACCTGCATCTGGTTGAAGCCGCCCTCAACGTCTCGGAATATACAGAGAAGGTTGATATTGAGCCTGAGAGCGAGTCTTCGCCCAAGGCAAAGCGAATTGTGCACCAGATTCGCGAGCTGTGTGCTACTATGTCTGGACTGGTCGTCTCGTTGAATTACAAACAGGGTCAAGCATTGATTGCAGATCGCGACTTCAAGGCGAATGAAAACTTCTTTCAACAAATATTTGAGATAGGCCGTCGTCACAAGATCATGAATCCTGACAAGATGCGCACCACATACGGCAAGCTGATGTATTTGCTGCAGGTCCGTACCGTCCCCTCCCAAAATCTAGATTGTACAAGCTAACCGTTGCATTAGGATAGCCAAACAGCTGAAGTGAAAGAGCTACTCGAGCTCAGCTGTATCAAGCCGATCATCACGGTTTATTCCGTTTTGGAAGAACATGACGCTCTTGAACTGCTCCGTGATGATCTCGTCCCCACCGCAACCAAGGCCATTGTTGCAGAAGGTCGCTCAATGGAGGAGATTCTAGCAGAAAGAGACGCAAAGGACATCGCGCTCGCGACTCTGGCATCACGCTACGAGCGAGAAGGCCTCAACCAGGAACGAATTCGGCAGTGCCTGTACAGTATTGCTGATAATTGTGGGTATTTGCGGGTCAACAGCGGCCCCTGCGAAAAGATGATCGAATACTTGGAGCGATATTTCCATCCAACAGAGGTCCTAGATGAGCAGAGCAGTCTCGCGATCGAGGATGGGACAGACGGGGCACGGTTGAGTCATGATCATGAGAAGCAGTATGCGTATGTTATTCAGAGTATGACGCTCTGGCGCGAGATATTGAACGGTACGCAATGGTCCGCCCCGGCGGTTTGTCTGACTGATCGGTTGTGTGCTGTAGACATGTTCCGTCTATGGACTCTAGTAGATGAAGACCTACTTTCCGAACGTGTACCCTACCGCTTGTGCGATACAGGGCAGGGTCTGAATCGTATGCAAGACGCACCAAAGACGACACGCATGATGCATATAATCGTAGCCAACGCAGAGAAGAATGTCGGCTCGTGGGTAGGCTCCTCTGCGGTTCATATGGCGGATGACAGTGTTCCCAACGCTTTGATGTTCATCGGTATGTGCTCACAGTGCCCTCCATCTGATTGACTTAGCTCCATTTGATGCTGACGACATACTACAGAGAAATATTCGCAGATATACCGCATCTTCCTCCCCGTCTGCAATACCCTCGAACAGATACCCAAGCTCGTAGAAGATCCGGATCTCAGCTATTACGTCGATAACAAGTTTGGTGGTGTTGAATCCCTGCGTCGGGAGATTCTCCGTGACTTCTTCCGCCATGCGTTTGACGGCTCGGGCGCAGGCAGCTATTTCGACGCAGGATCGTGCATAGATGGCCGTCTTACAAGCACATGGGAGTGGTGTTCCCTTCTGGAGAAGAAACGATATTACTCGATATTCTTGCTCACTGGTATGTTAGGTCTCCTTGGCTTCCTTGCGTTTGCTAGTCGCTCAAGCTCTTCAATAGGTTTCATCGGCTTTGATGGCGACTGGTGATATTATAGCATGTGATGGATGAATGCATGTTAGACATGGGGAGTATGCTGTGTACATTGCTACTAATTACGAGAGAGCATTGACAGAGAACATGTGTGGAGTTTGCACCAGATCTACGTACCAATATACATATATACTTCATGTTGGAAATAAAAGCAAGATTTGCTTATGAATAAATGAAAGCCTCTGGAGATCCCATGAGCTCCATTCAATTCTAAAGCGTTCAAAAGAGAAAAATAAATATTGAGACCCGTAGGTCTACCACTCCGGGAAAGCGTGTCATCCTTGTGCAGGGGCCATGCTAATCTTCTCTGTATCGTTCCAATTTTTTCGTATGTCACCCCGAAGGGGACATGCAGTGTTGGCGACGATCTGGCCCCAAGAACGCTCTTCTGCATTTTGTGCAACCCGCGAGTTGCTATGGCTGTTGACGCGCGCCACCAACTCGACAAATAAGGCTCGAGCTCGTAGCCTGAGACTCGCACCCATTGGGAGATTGGTCGAAAACTGCCAGAGGTAAGCGCAATTTTGACAAATTCTTATCGGCTGCACATAATGTACGGTCTATAATGCAAGCTGCACTTGAATGTTTGCGGTCAGTATCGGCACAAATCTGCTGACAACACGGTGAGTTATTGTATACCCTTTTTTTGTCGCTTCACGAGTCCTAATCGACCAATGCAGCCAACGACGTAGATATCTACACGTTCTCATTGGGGCAAGGGCGAGGAGGGAGCATGCCTGGGCGGGAGGACGAGGCCGTTGAGCTGGCCCACTGAAACAAGAGGGAGAATATGCATTGCGGGTGAAGCCGTGCAAAGCGGTTATATGCGCTCGAGGACCGAGCTGGTGCGGCCCCTGAACGCTGAGCATTCCAAAATTGCCGAATGCTTCAAAAGCCGTTGACAGGACGCATAAATCCTTTCTGACTTGCTTGCCTTAAATTTGCATGGGTCCATGGTTGCAAAGTCGTGCGGGTGCAGACGAGTCAGGGTTGAAGGTACACTGCAGCGGGCCTGGGGAGCACACCAGCTGAGCCGCTCATGGTCGTGCTTGTACCGTCCGTGACATATTGAACAACGTGTTTCGAAGCAGACCTGAACACAATCATAATGGGTGGGTAGGCCTAGGCTTAGGAAGGTGCAATGCTTCCGTACCGATCAGATCGTTCATCGGTGGCTAGTACGCACTAGCACTACTAGTGTCGGACTGTGAATACATATACGATATTCGGATGCATATGGTGGTGAGTTGTCAAATACATCTGCTTGTCCTGACTCCTTGTAAATCTCAGCTAGTAGAAGAGCTTAGTGAAGAAGATTCGTATGTAACTCACCGTGATCGATTGATCTCTCAAAGCCATTCAAGTCTTCTCACCGTTGCAAGTGGCACACCAGGAAGAGGTCCGGATGATATATATTCCACATAACTTCAAGTTTCCGCATAGCGCGGATTTTACAAGACACTGGATACAAGTACAGCTATAACTTCAGAGAGAACAGCAATCTAGAACAATCACCAGTGGCTACCGCCCTTGCCCTGACCATTTCCCTGGCCGTGACCTTGACCGCCTCCCTGACCTTTGCCCTGGCCTGGGCCGCCGCCCGGTCCGTGACCTTGGCCATTACCCGGGCCGCCACCCTGGCCATGTCCTTGACCGTTACCTGGGCCGCCACCCGGGCCATGTCCTTGACCGTTGCCTGGGCCACCACCCTGGCCGTGTCCTTGACCGTTACCCGGGCCACCACCCTGGCC